>NC_080179.1:74423694-74529167 GCF_950295315.1 Erinaceus europaeus | reverse complement strand
ACTGGAGGCAAAGAAAAAGAAATGACTTATTTGGTGTGTGATGCCGGGAAGTAAGAGTGGAGGAGATGAGAATGGAAGATGCGGGAAGAACGTGTCACCCAAGCACTGCTGAGAAGATTTTACTCAGAAGACCACAGACTTTCCTGAGAAGCCCACAGAACATCTAGAATTACCCTCACTCCTCGCCCCCACACCTCCAGAAGACAAGGATCATCAGCACTTATCAATGACTGAGTGGAGAACCTACTTCTGGACTCTCTGAGGACCCTCAAGGCTCATGGAGTCCAGGTAGACGGCAGGGATGCCAAGGAACTTGAACTGTCAAGTTTTGCCTGAGGTCAGAAAGCCTGGGAAGCTGTATCTGGGACAACAAGGGTGTCAGCTTCATGTGTGACCAGAAGGTTTAGGAATCTTCAAGTCCTGAAGTCGGTCCTTGCGGCCACCACCCGCTGCCTCCCACAGGGAGACAAGCTTCCCCAGCAGCTCACTTGGCTAGCCTTTGGCATTTGATGGACAGCTGTGAGAGGAAATTCCATGATAGGTCCCAAATTTTCACATCAAAAGAAAAAATTACAAGCACATATAGCCTTAGTGATTCTAAAAGTCAGAATTGGGGCAAGGGGATTAGACACAGCAAACATAGGAGCGGAATGTGTCTCACCAGGGGCAGTGTGCTGAAGCTGAGAGCCCCGGCCTTGCTGAGGGACAGGCCCCAGCCGGGCAGTGTGACAGCCTGGCACATACAGCAGGGGTACTAGAGAACAGCTTCCTCCCCTGAGGGGCAGGAGAAGAAGAGGATTTCACAGACTCTCCTGGCTATAAATATCTGCAGTGTATGTGAGCCAGAACAGAATTCTGCAGTGAGAGGCAAAAGCCGTGAAATCAGCGCTGACTGGAGGTTCTCAGGAACAGCTGCTGAAAGGGGCTGTGGGTCCCATTTTTATTGCTTTTGACAGAGGACTCCACAACTTTGGCACTGAAAGGGGAGGATGCGATGCTGTCGGCGACCGTGGGGAAGCTGGAAAGGAGGAAAGAAAAGAGAGCCCTGTCATTACATGTGTCATGTCTGGTTGATTCTAGAACTTTGCATGTCTTCCTTCTTGCACCCTGATTGCCTCACCCTGCCGATTCCGACTTCTTCCACATTGAACTCAAAATCCACCTCCTGGTGGCAGCCCTCCACAGTGATTCCTGAAAGAAGGTCTGTGTTCTTCCCTGGACTCTGTCTCTCTGATGTATGACATTTCCATTGTCTTCACCCCACATAGCTCAGACCACAGGCTGAAAACCAGTCCCTTTTCTTACTCCACAGCCTCAGCTATGAGCTTCTAACATATGGGACATTTGGCTTTGTTTTTACCTGCCTGTGTTTACAGGGTTTAGAAAAGTCACAGATCACCCCTGGTCCCTGTTTCACCCTGTGGTTTTCTCTCTCTCTCTCTCTCTCTCTCTCTCTCTATCTATCTATCTATCTATCTATCTATCTCTCTCTCCCCTTGTTTCTTATGTTCCACATACAAGTGTGGTCTGCTGCACCAAAGTCAAGGGCTAGGACTGTGAGGGGAGGCAGAGGCTGGAGAGAGTACTGCGGACCCGGTGTACAATGCTGGAATAGGATTTACGTTGACAGTAGCAGTGGTGTGCAGACACCTGTCACCAGGAGATAAGGGAATTGAGAGAAGCCAAAAAGATAAGGACAGATACTGAAGGATTTCACTCATAGGTGGAAGTCAAAAACCAAGGACAGCAAGGTGAAACTTGGACTGGGTGTGGTGTATTGCACCAAAGCAAAGGACTCTGGGAAGGAGGGCACGGAGGGGATGGACAGGGCATAAGCATCCTGGTGCGTAATGGTGAGAAAGGATCTCATCTGGACTGCAAGCTCAGAGCGATAGGCGTGCTACCAACACCTCTCATAGGGAGATGAGGAATTGTGCCCATGTGCCAATAAGAGCATTCTAAACCACTATCCCCCACCCTCTGATAAAGGAAAATAAATAAGAGTAAATAAATAAGAGCATTGTAAACCACTATCCCTCACCCTCCAACAAAGGAAAATAAATAAATAAATAAAATTTACAAAAAGAATAAAGAAACTGTATCTTTGTGTAAACAATTTTTTTATTCATTTTCTTAAAAAATCATCTTTAGTTATTGAATAGAGACAGCCAGAAATCGAGAGGAAAGGCAAAAGTGGGAAGGGGGTGACAGAGAGTGAGAGAGACACCTGCAACACTGCTTCACCATTTATAAAGCTTTCCCCCTACAGGTGGAGACCAGAGGCTCAAACCTGGTAAACAATTCTCTTATAAACCATTATATCCCCCCAATAAACTAACTTGGTTTTTAAAAAAGGCACTGAATTTGAAAGACATTGGGGACTTAGTCATCTGAGAGAGAAGGAGAGGGACCCAGGGGCATATGCAGGTCCTGGAGCTGAAGCCAGGCCTCCCACAAGAAGGAAATACCTCCTCTCTGCTGAGCCCTCTTGCTAACGGGGGTAAACATCTGTGGAATGAATGAAGGAGTTAAATCATGTGTCATTAAACTTTATGACCATTAAGCAAAGCAAGCAGCCCAGAGCCTCTCATCTGGTAATATCCAGATAGGAGAGCCCAGCTCAGAACTGTGGTGAGTGCCTGTGGTGCTGGGACCCTCTTCAGGGATGCTCCCCAGAGGGAGGCCCAGCCTGGCTTCTGAGCACTTCAGTCCACTGACACTGCCTGCTGGGTTCAGGACTGCCCAGGACACTCCTGCAGTTTACAGATAAAGGGCCTGTGAAATAGGTCACTTGTGTGCTACTTTGCCATGCGTGAAACCAAGGCTGAGTCTGGCTGCCACTGCACTAGAGGAAGGTCCAGTGCTGTGATGTCTCCCTCTTTCTTTTTCTTTTTAAATATTTTATAAATATTTACTTATTTATTTATTTCCCTTTTTGTTGCCCTTGTTGTTGTTTTTTTATTGTAGTTGTAGTTATTATTGTTGTTGTTATTGATGTCATTGTTGTTGGATAGGACAGAGAGAAATGGAGAGAGAAGGGGAAGACAGAGAGGGGGAGAGAAAGACAGACACCTGCAGACCTGCTTCACCACCTGTGAAGTGACTCCCCTGCAGGTGGGGAGCCGAGGGTTGAACCGGGATCCTTACGCCAGTCCTTGCACTTGGCACCACCTGCGCTTAACCCTCTGAGCTACCGCCCGACTCAATATCTCCCTCTTTCTTTCTTTCCCCCTCTCTCATTCATCTATCTATCTATCATCTATCTATCTGTCTGTTTGTCTATCTATCTAAAATGTCAGTCTGGAGCAGTGAAGCCCCAGATAGAACACAAAGAAAGAAAAAGTCAAGGAGAAGAGTGAGAGCCACCCGCAAGGCCTGTGAAGACCAGACTCACCGGGCTGTGAAACAGTGTTGCAGGTGTCTGCGGGTGTGTACTGATGTCTCCTTCCTCTCTCAGTTTCTCTCTACCCTGTCAAATAAAAAAAAAGAAAGGCAAGATGAGGAAGAAATGGTCTCCAGGACCTCATTCATTGTGAAGGTATCGAGCACCAGTTATCACCCTGCTGGCAAAAAAAAAAGAATTAAAATTACATAAAAGTGAAGCCACACGGTGCAGTGTTCCATGACGACGCCATGACGACGTCAGTGCCATGACGACGCCATGAAGTGGTGCCTGTGTCTGTTCAGGGCCTGTGCTCCCTGGCCCTGTGGGAACAGATGCTGCTCCATTTCTCTGTACAGTGTCAGTGTGGGTCTTGGGATGGCCTCGTGGGTAAGCCTGGCTCTGTCCTGCAGTGCCCAGGGGTGACTGCCGGTTTGAGGTCCAGTTGACATGCTGTGTCACAGGACATGAGGGCTGCAGAAAAGTCGCCTTCTGAGCACCCAAATGGCTTGGTGCAGGGATTGTCTTCAGAGTGACAATGTAACCCACCAGGAACTCACCTCCCTTTCTTTTTAAAGTAAAAACTTTAGCTTTATTCATTTACTTGTAAGAAAGAAAGATAGAGTATCATTAGTTCATATGTTTACATATAATATCCGTTCAATGACTCACAACCCTAGTCTCTTCCAGGCTAGTAGTGATCACACGTACTTGAGGGCGGCTTGGCTGGGTGAAGTCTGCAAACACAAATTGTTTGTGGCTCTGTCCCTGAAGTTCTGATTCTCATGTTCCATATACTTGACACATTCACGTATGTCCACGAGGCACCCCCAGCCCCAGGTCCTGCTGGATTTACACCTACCACACCCCAAGTCTCATTCCAAGAAGGGAGACATTTCCTCCTATGCAGGGTCTTAGTTAGATGTCCACAAAGACATCACTCAGGGCAGCTGAGGGTGGGAGGCAATCAGAATGATACATTCTAGACCTGCCACCACAGCCTGCCAGCTGGATTGCCTGTCGTTCCCATTATTCAAGTGGCTTTGAGCCTGGCTCCCTTACCTATGATGCCCAACCTGTGCTGTACAGGGGAAGAAACCTCTGCTATCTGGAGCTCTATGTTCATACGTTCGCCTTCTTTCACCTATGGGAGCCAATCTCTTGCACTGCCCTTGACTGCTTTCTACACCAGAACTTGAATAGAAACCTTCCGCTGACAACCAAAACAAGCTGTGGAGTCCCTGGGGATGCTGTGCACCTTTCTCCTCAGTGGCACTGGGTTCCTGAACTCTCGCTGTCCTGGTCCCTCTGGATGGATAGCACTGCTCATGAAGCTTTCCCCTGCAGGTAATATATGTACTCTACCAGGCGTGTCATTGCTCAGCACCTACTGCTCATTTCACAAGGTCACCATGGTCCTGATGTCATACCAGGCAGTCATTCAAAAAGAATCCTACGATATAGAAATGAATACAGATATGGAGTGAATGTACGAATAGAGAAGTGAATTGTATGCTTGAGAATATTATGATGTATATGCATATGTATATTGTACACTCTGAACCATGATTGGGTAAGGTATATTTAAAAAAAAAGGCAAGTCTGGTTGCATATTTTAAAAATCAAGGGTTGTATTAGACAAGAGTAAGATGCTAAAGAGAAAGATCACAAGACCACATAAATTCACATAAAAACTCACACAAAGAGAGAAAATGTATAATGTCTGTTCTGATGAAAGTAAAGCAACAGAAAATTGGGAACAGAGGGAAATAGCCTCAACTAGATAAAGCACCATTATACAGCCTTCAGCTAGAATCATACTGGTGATAACTGAACCCTTGTCTCTAAGACTAGGAAGGAAGGAGGCAGCATTTCTGCCATCACCACTATTCAAGGAATCAACAAAAATAGTGCACTCAACACAGAAAAATAAAACAGACTTCTATACATACTGAGAATTTCTGTATGGAAAATAAAATTCAAAAATCCAGTAACACTGAAATCACTAATAAAACAGAATTCTTCAGCACAAATTAAGTAAACAGGTAGATCTATATATTGAAAATTATATAATTCTAGTGAAAAGATACCAAGAGAAATGTTTGAAGAGCTGTATTTTTCACAAACAGGAGGACTGAACATTGGAAACAGCTCAATGCTTTCAAAAGTTACATACAATGTTGTATGCAATTTCTGTGGGGAAAAAAATCCTGGTACAGTTTGGATACAGACAAGATTATACTAAAATAGGTTTGTAATGGCTAAGAAAATAGACTACCTGAAGTAGACTTTGTTTCAGAAAAGAGCAGCAAGTTAGGTGGAATCATTACCTTTGAATGAATAGTTACAGTAGCCAGGCCTGCACGAGACTAATGGAGGGTCAGATACAGATGTCAGTGCAATAGAATAAAGAATCTAGAAGTAGCCCCACACAGCTGTGACAAAGGTAAAAAAGGACTGACAAAGGTAAAGTGGATTCAGTGGGTAAAAGATAGTCATTTCCTTTTGGAAGTAGGAATCCTTTTGGTGTAGGTGTGACTTAGAAAGGAAGAGAAGGGAGGGACATAGGAAAAAATGGGAAGATATCTAGATATATGATTGATAGACAGACAGACAGACAGACAGACATACAGGTCGTTCTAGAAATAGCAGTTAACCCATATCTGTGACCTTAGGAGAACCACTGCAGTTTCCATTAGAGGAAATGCGGGGACACAGAGCTCTAGTGGTGGAAATAGTGTGAAATCGTACCCCAGTTATCTTGTAATTTTGTAAACCAATTAAATCACTAATAAAAGTTATAATTAAAAGATAATTTCACCAAATATGTGGGAATGCGCACACATATCAAAATGTGAACTAAAATGTAGAGAGATAGGAAGTTTACAGACAAAAGAAAAAGAACCTTACATATTATATAAGTGTTAACTCAAAATGGGTCTGGAAACAAAACCAACCAGACAACCAACCAACTCACAGAACGCATGACAAGTATCTGCAGAATACCCTCACCCCCCAGTTTAGGTCTTTCCCACCATCATGCACAAGGACCCCAAAGGCCCTCCCCCACCTGTTCTCCCCATCCTGCCTCTTCTCCTTGGCTCACTCTTCAAGGACAACCCCAGCTCTGACAAGGGACCCTTTTGGGGAATGGCTGCCTTGCCCTGCACATGACACTGGGGACATAAGTGTAGATCCAGGGCAGGACACTGGCCAACACAGCAGGGATTTTCTAGCCTGTCTTTGCTTTAGTCTTTCAATTTCTGGGATGAGGAAATTGAAAAATAAATGTTAAGTGGGACGTGATCTAAACACCTAATGAAAGCTAGCTAGTTAGTGGGTTTTGGGGGGCAAAATCCCACAGCCCTACAAAAGCTGTGTGCGGCAGTGCGGCTCGGCTCCAAGGGGTTTTGGCTCCAAAGGCCAATCCACTAGGGGGTGGAGGGATTTCCTCTTGCAAAACTGACTTAAGAAGAACTATTAAAACAAGATTTATTTATCAGTGAGAGAGAGAACCAGACCATCACTCTGGCACATGCAAAGCTGGGGTCTGAACTTAGGACATCATGCTTGAGAATCCAATGCTTTACACACTGTGCCACCTCCCGGGCTGCAGGAAAACAACTTCTTTTGCGTCGTGTTAAGAAGAGAGTTATAGACAGGCTGAGAGTACGGATTGGCCTGCCAATGCCCATGTTCAGCAGGGAAGCAATTACAGAAGCCAGACCTTCCACCTTCTGCATCCCACAATGACCCTGGGTCCATACTCCCAGAGGGACAAAGAATAGGAAAGCCATCAGGGGAGAGGATGGGATACGGAGTTCTGGTGGTAGGCATCGTGTGGAAGTGTACCCCTCTTATCTTATGGTCTTGTCAGTGTTTCCATTTTATAAATAGAAATTATGTTAAAAAATTATATGGAGAAAGAGGAACTCTGTTATGTGCAAGCTGGTAGGTTTGCAAACTGGTGCAGCCCCTTAAAGAAAGCAGCATGAAGAGTCTTAGAACATGTGGACACTGCCTGTGATCCAGCAATAGCACTGCCGGGCATAGAGCCAAACGGCACGCAAACGCTGGTTGCAGAGGACGGACGCAGCCCTGAGCTTGTAAGCGCATGTCCTCCCTGCAGATTTGGAATCTGAAGGATTGTTCCTCTTCCATCTCTACCCTAGTTGTGTTGTCATTCCTCAGGTAGGCTTGGGGCAGATCAGTTCCTCAATTTTCCTTTGATCTGGGAGGTAACTCAATGGGCAGAGAATGTTCCAGAGATCCAAAATGGTTCCCCAACGCAACTCAGTGCAACTCTCCTCTGTGTCTTACACACACACACACACCTCTCCTCTCTCTGTGTCTTACACACACACACAACTCTCCTCTCTGTGTATGTGTGTCTCTCTCTCTGTGTCTTACACACCTCTCCTCTCTAGGTGTCTTACACACACACACATACACACACACACCTCTCCTCTCTCTGTGTCTTACACACACACACACACACACCTCTCCTCTCTCTGTGTCTTACACACACACACATACACACACACACCTCTCCTCTCTCTGTGTCTTACACACACACACAACTCTCCTCTCTGTGTGTCTCTCTCTCTCTCACACACACACACACACACACACCTCTCCTCTCTCTGTGTCTTACACACACACACACACAACTCTCCTCTCTCTGTGTGTGTGTGTGTCTCTCTCTCATACACACACACACCTCTCCTCTCTCTGTGTCTTACACACACACAACTCTCCTCTCTCTGTGTGTGTGTCTCTCTCTCTCATACACACACACACCTCTCCTCTCTCTGTGTCTTACGCACACACAACTCTCCTCTCTGTGTGTGTGTCTCTCTCTCTCACACACACACACACACACACACACCTCTCCTCTCTCTGTGTCTTACACACACACAACTCTCCTCTCTCTGTGTCTTACACACACACACACACACACACACACACATACACAACACACACACACCTCTCCTCTCTCTGCGTCTTATATACACACACACACACACACAACTCTCCTCTCTCTGTGTCTTACACACACACACACACACACACACACACACACACCCCTCCTGATCTTGGCATCTTTAACTCTTTGTCTGAACATCACACTGGGTTTTGTCTAGGCTTGTATGTGTTGGATACCCACGGTCTCTAGGCTACAGTCTTAGCCCCATGCCTGGTAGAGAGCCCAGGAGCAGACTCGCCTGATGCCCCTGCCGCCTGCCTGCTTCACTTAGGGAGCCCTGTGCCCTGTGCACTTCTGTTCTGCTTCCATAAGTGAGGTGGGTAGGCAGGAGCTTCCAGAAGCAGGTGTAAAGCCTCCTTCCAGTCTGAGTCACTGAAAAGAACTGAACTTTATCAAAGGAACAGCCTTGGGGTAGCTCCCAAGTCAGAGTTTAATTTCACTTGCCCTCACTCACTGTTGGAGATGGAGATCAGAAAAGCAAACGTCTGATCACACTCTGATTTTTGCCTGACACATTTAAAACGTAGAAATTAACTTTTATTGATTTTTTTTCACCACAAAGTAAACTATAAAACACAAATAAATCAACCTTCCTAAGGGGAGCCCATTCGTGGTGAGCAAGCAGACTGATAGGAATCATAAATTACAGGCATCCACCGGGCTTCTTGTTGTTTCTGATCTTAAGTAGAATTTACGGGGTGAGGACTCTTGACTCCCTCTGTGACCCTCCCTCCTTGGTTGTGATTTCATCTTCAGAGCTCAGATTTTACCACAGGGACAGCCACTCCTGATCCTTCCATCACTGCCTAGTCACAGAAATCTCTGGGGGGTGGGGGGAGATAGCATAATGGCAATGCAAAGAGATTCTCATGCCTGAGGCTCCGAAGTCCCAGGTTCAATCCCTAACACCACCATAAGCCAGAGCTGAGCAGTGCTCTGGTGTTTCTCTCTGTGTATTTCTCTCTCCGCATCTCTCTCAAAAATAAAATAAAATAAAATAAAGAAATCTCTGGAGAAGTGAGCCTATGCTCCGGACAAAAACTGGGTGAAGCCTAAGACCTGGCACAGTGGTCTTCAGCGCAGATTCTTGGATAACTGGGGTATCGTGTCCCTTCCTCTTCCTCCTAGTGAAGCAATTTTCCGTCCTGTGCCAGTCAGACTTCCATCAGAAAAACACAAACACTATACAGGATGCATTCAATAGAATTAATGGTTTGCTATAGTAGCATGATCTGTGACATCTCAAACCTGGAAGCAGTCCAGGTAGCCAACAACAGGTGAGTAACTATGAAAGTTGTGGTACAGGTCCACAGTGGAATGCTACTCAGCTATGAGCGAGGCTGGACTCCCCTTCTGCTACATCATCCTGAAAAGAATTTGAAGGAATCGTGTTGAGTGAGATAAGCCAGGAGAAGGAGAAATAACACATAATTTACTTATAGGCAGAATTTAAGAAAGCAAGCAAGGGAGAACACAGGGTGAAGCTTAAACTGGCTGTGATGATGATGGAGGAGAAGCAGAAGAAAAAAGGAAAGAAAACAGATCTGCGCAGGATCCGAGCACAGCAGAACTGCTGAGTCAGACTTTTGCTGCATGGCCCCAAACGGCCGTTTTGTTCAAATTCTCACCACAGTTAGGAACTTTCAGCCCCTCTCTGTATTGTTCTCTCCTGACTTCCTGAATTGGGGCTTGAGGCCTAGTGTGTTTGGGACTACTGCCTCAGATTTGCTTTTTGTTTATTTAGGTTATTCAATCTAATAGAACTCTACTACCAGGAATTTCTAATATTATATGAAATGATATTCCACGAAGACATGTGAATGATATTCTAAACAAAGTTGTTTAATTTAATGTATGTTCAATGCAACTCTTTTTGTATGTTCAATGCAACTCTAAAAGAAAATGCTTGATATTAAATAAGAATGGCTTTCCATTTAGAAAAATTTGAACAAGGGTAACATTCATCTTAGTTTTTTTCAGTGGAACTCAATATTAATATTACATTAAATTGACATTACAAAGACAGTTATTTCAATGAAAATAGCATTTGTCTTACTATTTCCAGTAGGATTCAAGTAGAAGATCCTTAATATTACATAAATATGATATTCCAATCATTTAAAGTGACATACCATTTATCTTAGATTCTTAATACTACTAGATGAGTAAGAGTTTTCACAAGTCATCTCAAAGGACACAAATTTTCCCTTACTGTTTCCACTAAAACTATTATCATATTCTTAATTTGTCATGATTATGTCTTTCTACAATATTTATTTTAAGAATTCAAGGTTTTTGTTAGTTTCTCCTTAGAAAAGAGCCTTAGTAAAGATTGCCAGTATTACATAAAATGGCTTTCTGTACTGAATTTTTACACATGCAAAATTTTCCTTAGAGTTTCTGATAGAACTAGAAAAAAGGCTTAAAATTAATATAAAAAAGAAAGAAAGAAACTGTTGTGCAGAGGGTTATTTAATGACCCAGTTTGGAGCCTGCTCACACTAAGTACAAATCCTTAAATTCTGAGGATCTCTTCCTCATCTCTTTTCCACCCACTGACCACTTGTCTACTCACCAGTGGCTTAGTAAGTTTCTGAAGAAGTCCTAATTGTATTTTATTGAGATTTCAGGCGATTTTTTTTGTTGTTGTTGTTCCTTTTTCTAGTTTATCAGGAGAGTGATCTAAAATGTCTCCTGCTTCATAACCACACCTCCAGAAGTCCCTGGTATAAATTCTTATTGTCACATAAACATGGCACATAAACATGTAAGTAAATTACAGATGTGTTCAAAAATTTCTTTGCTTCATCAGCATAAAGATATGAAAAAAACTTTAACATCAAATGGAGATTATTTGCACTGAGGGTAATTGAAAATACAGAATTTTTCTGTTTCCAAAAGAATATAAAGGAATCAATACTATATAAATATGGAGTCCCACTCAGAGTTATATAAAAGAATACAACATTTTTAGCATTTACAATAGATTTCTAAGAATCTCCATATTGTCTGAATATGGTTTTTCACACAGTTATTTGAATTTTTTTTTCAGAAAGAGAGCACTGTCCAAGTGGAATATTTTACCAGTCTCAGAATAATATATTCATAAAAATAGGATATTCAGTTATAAGGAGGACTAAAGCTCTAATACATGTTACAGAAGATAAATCTCAGAGATTCAAAACGCACATTTAAACTAGCCTGATATAAAGGGTTCATATTTTATTATTTGATTTATGTAAACTCTTCAGGAAGGCAAATCCATCATGATAGAAAACAGGTTAGTGATTGTCAGAGTCTTAAAAGGGGGGAAAAAATGGGAAAAATTTCTACTTTTCTTCCCAATTACAGCTTTTCTGGGAGTTTGCACCTATACAATTCCACCACTCCTGGTGGACAATTTGTCCAGATACAGAGTGACAGGCAGAAAGCAAAAAAGAAAGTGGCACTTCACTACTTCACTGCTCTCAAAGATCCCCACTTGCATAGTGTTCCAATGTGGTTTCTGTAGGACTGGAACCCAGGTATGGTAAGTTTGAAAAAATTCTGGAGTTAGTGACAGTAATGGTTTCACCATATTGTGAATATATTAAATGACACTAAATTTTACACATGACAATTATTGATTTTATCTCAAGTAAATAATCTTGCTGGTATTTTCATTGGGGTTGAATTGAACATATAGGTTAATTTGGAAAGAATCAAAACCCTAATAATACTAAACTTTGCAATTAAGAGCACAGGATAACTTTATATTTATTTAGACACTTAGTATTTTTTTTCAAGTCTACCAACATAAATACCAGATTAGGCTTACATATGTCTCATTATATTTATTGTTAATTAAGTTTATTGTTAGAGATTTTTAATTCAAATTACAATTTCATTGCCCTTATAAGAAAGTACTTTATTTTTGTATACTTAGTAGGCATGTTTGTTTTGGGGTTCCAAGAATGTTTTATTGTTGATCCTTTGTAAATGTCTATATCACAGCTTATCTATATTCAGAGGTATCTTACTCATTCCTTCCCATATCCACTTTTTATTTCAAAGTCATTTCTTATTGAAATAGCTAAGAACTTTAGTATGTTATTCAACAGAAATATTGAGAGCATTTTTTTCCTTTTTCATAATCATGGAGGAAAGACTTATTTTGCTGTTGGTAAATTTGATGTTAACTATTGGATTTTGTCATTGTTTTTTTATCATATTGACTTCTAAATTGGTGTTTAGAGGTAGCATTTCTTATGTTGTTGTTTTTTTCAGTGTAAATCTACTATTTTAGCTCCATTCTGTACTATAAAGTGAACTCATTTCTTTATTTTTTTATTTATTAGTGAGAAAGATAGGAGGAGAGAGAAAAATAACCAGATACCACGCTGGTGCGTGTGCTGCTGGGGATTGAATTCAAGACCTCATGCTTGAAAATTCAGTGCTTTATCCATTGCGCCACCTTCCGGACCATGTGAATTCATTTCTTATAAAGGTTTTGATGAACGACTGAACATATACACTTGAAGATTCTAATAGGCCGTAATATATATAGTGAAAGGCCGTTTGGGTGTGGTAATCCTCACTCTCCGATGTTTGTTCATTGTTGAAATCATTTAATGACACATTTCTTGGGCCAATTCCAGGAGTTGTATCAGCAACATACATCAGAATGTGCAGCTCACAGGTAAGGAGGGAGTTCAGGACTTCATCATCCCCTGCAGCCATCTCTTCCCTCCTCCGTTCTTTTCTTTTCTGAGAGATACAAAGAAAAAATGAGCTGGAGCAGGGTATAGGCAGATGACCTCACCAATGGGTCCAGGAGCCTCACTTCTTCTTCTTCTTCTAGTGTTTGCCCTTCTTCCATAGCCAGTCAACAGCATCAGGTTGAGCCTGATGTCAAGTTTCGAGACCTCCTTTGAATCTGGAGAGGTGGCAGTCGTTGACTATGTGGGTCATAGTCTGTCTGGAGCCGCAGGGGCAGTTCGGGTCGTCTCTGGCTCCCCAGCGATGGAACATAGTGGCGCACCGGCCATGGCCTGTTCGATAGCGATTGAGGAGGGCCCAATCATAACGTGCTAGGTCAAAGCCGGGTGGACGCTTGCAGGGGTCTGTGATGAGGTGTTTGTTCTTTACCTCAGCTGACTGCCAGCTCTGTTTCCAAGAGACTGGAACAGAGAAGTTCAGTGTAGGCGTAGGGGACCAGATTGGGTGACGAGACGTCAAGCGTTGGACAGGGTGGGCGAAGATCTCCGCGTATATTGGCAGGTCCGGTCGAGCGTAGACGTGGGAAATGAACTTAGATGATGCCGCATCCCGACGAATATCTGGCGGGGCGATGTTGCTAAGAACTGGCAGCCATGGAACTGGGGTGGAACGGATGCTTCCAGAAATGATCCTCATGGAGGAATATAATTTGGAATCGACCAAGTGGACGTGGGGGCTATGGAACCATCCTGGGGCACAGTATTCTGCAGTGGAATAGCATAATGCCAGAGAGGATGATCGCAGTGTGGAAGCGCTCGCGCCCCATGAGGAGCTGGCCAGTCTTGCAATGATGTGATTCCTCGCGCCCACCTTTGCTGCAGTTTTTATGAGATGTTCGTAAAATGACAGGGTGCGATCGAGAGTAACGCCAAGATAGACTGGCTGGGCTTCATGCCGGATTCTCGTATCGCCAAGCTGCACATTAAGCTCACGCGAGGCCGAGGCATGGTGTAGATGGAAAACAGATGATACCGTTTTTGCAGTGCTAGGAATTAGTCGCCATTTTTTATAGTAATCAGATATCAGAGACATGTCTTTCGTGAGTGTCTCCTCACCTCTTCAGGGCCCTGCCCCACTAAGGAAAGATAAGAGACAGGCTTGGGTTACGGATCGACCTGCCAACATCCATGTCCAGGGGAGAAGAAAGTACAGAAGCCAGAATCCCTTCCTTCTGCACCCCCAAAAGAATTTTGTTTCATATATCAGAGGGGGGAAAGGTTAGGGGCAGATGATCAGAGCACTCCGAACTCCAGTTCCACTGGGACCCTACATATTTTTCATCAAAATCTTTCTTTTTATAACATCACTAAAAGAGAAGAGAATTTGGAAAACCCTAGAGGAAGTCAGGCACTGTTTCAATAATCTGAGAGGGGAAAAGAAAATGAAAGGGCACTTGGAAGAAGTCATAGATGTCAGTGTGACTTAGAAATGAAGTGAAGGCAGGATATTAGAACTGAATAAAAATGGGCAAGAAATGATTATAGATGATAGTAGTTGTTTTTTTTTTTTCCCTGAGCCTCAGCCTTTAGGTTCATGATTAGTCAACAAATTGTTTTTCTTTATATGTTAACTCTTTTTTCAGCCACCAGGTTCCAGATGCTACTGTGATGCCAGACTTCCCTGGGCAGACGACCCCACCAATGTGTCCTGGAGCTCCGCTTCCCCAGAGCCCTGCCCCACTAGGAAAAGAGAGAGAGGCAGGCTGGGAGTATGGATCCACCTGCCAACACCCATGTTCAGCGGGGAAGCAATTCCAGAAGCCAGACCTTCCACCTTCTGCATCCCACAATGACCTTGGGTCCATGCTCCCAGAGGGTTAAAGAATAGGAAAGCTATCAGGGGAGGGGATGGGATACGGAGTTCTGGTGGTGGGAATTGTGTGGCGTTGTACCCCTCTTATCCTATGTTTTTTTTTTTTTTGTCAGTGTTTCCTTTTAATAAATAAAAAATAAAAAACATAATAGAGTCAAACTATATCTGTGACCTTAAGAGAATTCACTCCAGTTTCCACTGGAGTGAGATGAGGACACAGACGTCTGGTGGTAGAAATGGTATAAAATTATCCCCCTATTGTCTTATGATTTCATAAATTGCAATGAAATCACTAATAAAAAATAATAAAAAGAGAGAAGGAGGGAAGATAGAGAAAGAGAAAGAAGCTAAGACAACTGCAGCACTATTCCACCACTCTTGAAGACTCCTCTTAGTAGGTGGCGATGAGGGCCTTGAACCTAGATCCTTCCGCATGGCACTATGTGTACTCTGTACTCTGCCTGGTGCACCACCACCTGGGGCCTCTTGCTTAGATTTCTAAATCAGAGTATCTGCTCCTTCTTCCTAGTTTCATTTATTTGATGATTTAATTATACTGGTATGGACTCACTCATTTATTTTAATCTATGGGTAATAATCCAACTGTGCTGAGTTTCTTTGTGAGGATTGCTCAATGCTTGGTCACAGGGCACTTTGTGTGGGAGCTCATGGTCCTCTGACACAGACACACTTTCAAATGAGACCTCCTTACTCTGTGGGACTTTAACAAGCCCTCGTCTGGGGTGACCTTGAGCAGTCTCTGCACCAAGACAGAGAATTAGCCAGTTATTCAAGGAATCAAAAATGACTCCTTTCACTGCACAAGGTGTTGGGGACCAAAATCTAATAAAAATGAAAATAGTGTGTGTAAATCATGTGTTACATTGGGATGTCACTGATCCTAAGAGTAGCTCAGAGAGAAAAGAGACATGTTCATATATGAACCCATATGTATATGAGTATGTACATATACGCACATTCAATTAAACACTGCTCAGCAAGCCACTTTCCTGTAATATTAAGATTTTTCTTTACTGTCCTAGTGGGAATATAAATGTAGTTGGTGAAGTAACTGTGTAAAACCAAATACGCATAATATTAAGATGTTCTATTAGAGTTATGTTGTCCAAACTTAGAAAAAACTTGTGTGGAAAATTCCATTCATATCATATTAAGAATCTTCTTAGTTATACTAGAAATAGTAAAATAAAAATGTGTTTAATAAAAATGAAGACATTTCATGTGCTATTAATAATCCTTTAGAGGTCTACTGGAAATTCAAGATGTTTGTGAGTTTACAAATAACTTTTTATGGTAAATAATATTCATGTTGTTTAAAGAGGATTATTTATAGTTCTATTGAAAATACTAAATAAATTTGTATTCAGTGAAGTAAGTTACTGTAGTCATTTTC
The DNA here is from genome assembly GCF_950295315.1 of Erinaceus europaeus. NCBI lineage: Eukaryota > Metazoa > Chordata > Mammalia > Eulipotyphla > Erinaceidae > Erinaceus > Erinaceus europaeus. Next base: position 74,512,814 of record NC_080179.1, on the reverse strand, counting down.
ATGCAATGTGAAATTTCTGTTTGAATTCAATGGATAAACCAAGACAAATGTGGCATCTCTTTTCCAATAGACCAAGTTATATGTATGTAATATTAGACATTTTCTGGAGTTGCATTTTTGTTAACTTTGTGTGAAAAGTCAATTTTGTGTAATATTTGAAATCTTCTTTAGCAACCTATGGGAAAACAAAGATAAATGTTTCATTCTTTCAAATGATTATGTGCTGAAAGCCATTTTCATATAACATGAAGAAATTCTTCTTGGTATTCCATTGGTAATACTAAGATAAGTCATGCATTACAATAAAATAAAACTGTTAGGAAAGCCATTTTCACCTAATATTAAGAAATTGTTATTGTTCTACTGGAAAACGTAGATTAATAGTGTATTCTCTTGAATGACTCTCTTTGACACCCGTACTTATGTAGTTTGTAGTATATTCATAATCTGTTAAATGCCACATCCAGAGAAAGAACACCGGTAAAACCATTCTTATATAATATTAAGAAAGTTCTACTAGAGTTCCTCGGGGGGAAAAAAAAAAAACTAAGATAGATGTTTATCATTTCAAATATTTCTGTGTGGAAAAGCCATATTCACGTTTCAGTGACTCTTAGGCTTCTGCAAGGGGATGGGATCAGGGAGATGTGCAGCAGTAGCGCCCCAGACTTCCATGCCTGTTCTCTGTGCTCGGCCAATGCCAATTGTCGGGAGATATGTATAGTTCCAGTAGGATATTTGGAATATCCATCATTATATAATTTACCTATAACTCCCTCTTGCCAGCTGTGTTGACTCACTTGATTACTGATAAATGGTTTACCTAAGGGGAAATGGCCTGCTCAGGGGGGAATTAACACTTGTCTTGAGGGGTTCTGTTGTCTCAAAGCTTATCATCTATAAAGCAGAGAAATGGCTCCTGGCACATGCCTAAGGATCAGATGTCCCAACTTCAGTCCCCAGCAACAATATAAGCTAGAGCTAAGCAGTGCTCTGTTTGTCTATCTCTTATTAAATTAAGTAGATAAATAAATATTTTTAAAAGAAATGTGCTGAAAAATATGAATAAAATGTTCTGTACTTTCAAATAGTCCCTTGCAAATGAAATCCATCTAAATGTTTATTCTTATTCTTAGAGTTTTATAGGAAATATTAAGACAACAGATGAAATATATTACTTAACTGTGAGGAAAGTCATAGCTGATATTAAGAATCTTCTAAAATCTAGTGGAAATATTTTATGCATGTTGCATTCTTTCAAGTGCTTGTGTTAAAACATATCCACGTAATATAGAAAGTCACCAATAAAGCTCGCTGGAAAAATTAAAATAGATATGCACCATCTCAAATAACTTTGTGTTAAAAGTAGCCAGATTCATATAATATTGAAAAACTAAGTGTTCTATTGGGAAACACAAGACTAAGTATCACATGAATAAAAACAATATTAAGATCCTTCTTTAGAGTCTAGTGAAAATACTAAATAAATGTTACATTCTTTTAAATAAATCTGTGAAGAAAATCATATTCATATAAAATGAAAATCATCATTTAGAGTCCTATTAAAATAGAACTAAACAGTAAATTCTTTCAAAGAAATGTGTAGAAAGTCATTTTCATACAATATGAAGAACAATCTCTTGGATTTTATTGGAAGTAGTAAATAAATGCTACTCTTTCCAATAAATCTCTGTGTGAAGTCACATAATATTTCATATTCTCATAGATTAAATATTCTAATTTCTGTTAGGTTTCTATTGGAAAAATTCAGATATATCTTGTACTCTTTCAAATTACTCTGTTTATAGAAAAATAGCTTACTTTTGGCATGTGTGCCATCCAAGTTCAAACCTAGCACCCATCACACTGAAGAAAAAAATTGATGTTGTGATAGTGCGCTCTCTGTCTGTTTCTCTCTCTTTTGCTCTCCTCTCCTCTCTCTTTGCCTTCTCCTCTGTCTCTATCTGAAAAAGTTATCCCAGAGTGCTAAAGCCCCAAAAATAACCCAAAAAACAAACAAACAAACAAGTAAAATATGTTGTTTTGCTCTCCCATTCATCCATTGATGCACACCCTGTCTCAGTCACTCATTTCATTTTTCAGTTCTAGAATGCATGAATAACACATTGGAAGTCTTCATGTGTATCTGTGTCAAAGAGAAAGAAAGCACACAGGACAGCATTAAACAAAGAGAGAAGGCTTCTTTCAAGGTTATTGCAGTAGGAGAAAAAAGCTGAACTCAATTCCACTGAAACAAAGGACAGAATGAAGGGCTTCTTAGCACAGAGGTAAGTTATTTCTCTTGCCCTAAATGGGATGTTGGATGTGTTAGATGAAGGCCGGGCTGTGGCTGTTGACAGGGTGTGGGGAGAACACTGAAGACGCAAGATAGCTCAACTGCAGTGATTCTGGGCTGCTGCAGGAGCCTTTTACCAGCAGCTGTGTTTCTCTCCTCTCCTCTCCTCTCCTCTCCTCTCCTCTCCTCTCCTCTCCTCTCCTCTCCTCTCCTCTCCTCTCCTCTCCTCTCCTCTCCTCTCCTCTCCAGGGTCAGCTAGGAACACCAAAGGAGAACACCTGGGACCACAACAAGACAGGACTAGAACGACCTCAGTAACCCACCAAATCACTGTGAGTGCAAACACGTGTGGCTCATGGACAGAGAGGACCCTAGGGAGAGATTAAGTGGCTGGTAACAGTCCGGCAGTTTACCAGTTGAGACACCACTTCCAGTCTGTTTCACCAACAAAAAGATGGCTGAAGGGAGGAGAGGACTCCCCTGAGACTCACCAAATGCAGCTGTGAGTCCCCATTGCTGCTGCTCTCAGAGTCTGGGGGGTGGGGGGTGGGGGCTGTGCTGACACCAGGGGACAGAGAACTGACCAGGAAACTCAGGAGAAGATCTAGACCTCAGTGACCTTAGCGGTGAGGCTGTGAGACTCTCTTTCCATAACCACTGGATTATCTCTGCCCACCCTGGTTTATCTCTTGGTCAGGAGTCAGTGATTAAGCTAAGAAGCCTACTTATAGTTCAAAAGCCCTCAGGCTCCCACACGCTACAGGGAAGAAAAAGAACAAAAGAGGCTTTTAAGCTACTGAGCTCCAACTCAGGGATTAAAATAATATGGAAACAACTGTCAGTTTCCATAACTGTGAACCCTTTAATTACCTTACTTAGACACAAGTCAATCCAGATAAGAGTGATCAGTAATTTGAAAAGTACTGAGAGAGGCACCTCATAACATACTATATAAAATGGTTAACCCAACAAGAAGAAATATTGGAGAAATAACCAGGACAATAGTCTAGCTCAAGATAACTCACCTGCATAGTATACTTGCTTTCTCCATACATTATGATAGTTTCTATTCTGGCTACATGTTTCAAAATATGTATATTCTCGCTGTCTTAGTAAACTGATTATAAAGTGTACTACCATTTTGATGCCTGCACTTTGAAATATATTGCAATACGCCATTTTATATCTTGATTTAAAAAAATATATATTTTTAAAGATTTTAATTATTTATGAGAAAGATAGGAGGAGAGAGAAAGAACCAGACATCACTCTGGCACATGTGCTGCTGGGGATCAAACTCGGGACCTCATGCTTGAGAATCCAAAGCTTTACCACTGCGCCACCTCCTGGACCACCATGTATCTTGATTTTCTACTTGGCACTATGACATGTAAGTTCCCAACAGTGGCAGTATTGGGATGCATTGGATCGACCTTCCCGTGGTGCATCTCGTGAGTACCCATTCATTGGGGAAACTGATGATTCTTCCTAGCCGACTGAATCCACATGGATCCCAGTCACTTTCAAAGCCAGCAACAAGCAGTGACTGACAGCTTTCAAGCTGTTGGTCCTGCTCTTCGAGTCCTCCAACTTAATGTTGAGGGGCTGTCCTTTGCCAAACGTGTTCTTATTGGTCAATTGGCGATTCAGCATCAGGCAGATGTTATCTGCCTACAAGAAACACATATAGCAGTCAATGAAGCTGCTCGATTCACCATCAGTGGATTCGATTTAATATGCTATAATCTCCATCCTAAACTTGGCCGAGCCATCTATGCCAAATTGTGTCTTGCGGACGTTTACCATACGGCCTCTTCGACCTTCTATGACTCCATTACTATTAGAACTATTCAGCTCGTCAACGTATATAAGCCTCCCAGTGCCTCATGGGATAACGAGGTCCTGCCTAGCCCGAATCACCCAGCCGTTTACGTTGGAGACTTTAATAGTCATCACCAAGACTGGGGATATTCCTCCACTCGTGCTGACAGCTCTATCTTAGCCGACTGGGCTTCAGCGAATGACCTCTCCCTATTATACGATCCCAAACAGCCAGGCTCTTTTCACAGTGCTAGATGGAATAAAGACTCATCACCCGACCTGTGCTGGATTAGCAGAGTCAACGGCCAAGCCTTTCCCGCTACGAGACAAGTTCTCAAGATCTTCCCGCACAGTCATCACTGCCCAGCTATCATCCACATTGGTCTCCAGCTCCCACTGATTCTGTGCTCGGAGAAACTAAGATGGAACTTTCAGAAAGCAAACTGGTGTCTGTTCAGTGATCTTACCAACAAATCTATTCCTGCAATTCCAATTAACTCTATCCCCTCTGAAGATTCCTACAGGCGCTTCCGCCAAGCCATCTTCAAAGCAGCTTCCCAAGCCATTCCTCGTGGGAGACGTGCTAACTATATGCCTTGTCTTGATGCTGAATGTGAGCAACTACTAAAGCAGTACAATGAGTCGGGCGACCCAGATGTGGCTGACCATCTCATTGCCTCCCTGGATGCAGCACGCCAAGCCCGCTGGCAACAACTCATGGAAAGTCTGAACTTCACCCACTCAAGTAGGAAGGCCTGGAAGCTTCTTCACAGACTGGGTGCTGGTAGCCAACCCCCTCCCATCTCCCATCCTCCCGTATCTCCAAACTCAGTGGCCAGTCACCTAACTCAAGTTGGACGTGCTAAGATCGACCCAGTCTGGAAAAGAGAAATTTCCCATGAGTGGTCATCCCACTTCCGGTTATCTTGTCCATCTCCAAAACTCTCTCCCTTTACACTGTCTGAACTGGAAGACGCTTTGAAGAGGGTTAAACCGGGAACAGCTGCTGGCTATGATAACATCACCCCAGAACTCATTCTTAACCTGGGCCCCGCAGCAAAGAAGTGGCTCGCTTCATTCCTGTCCCACATCTTGGAATCTGAGTCTATGCCCAAAGTTTGGCGTCGTGCGAAGATTATAACGGTTTTGAAACCAAAGAAAGACCCAACACTGGCCGCCAGCTATAGACCAATTTCTCTCCTCTCCGTGTGTTACAAACTCCTTGAGAGGCTGCTTCAAGTGTCACGTATTTCTCATCTTACAGAGAAATTCCTATCACCCGCCCAGGCTAGTTTCCGCCCAGGAAGATCTACCTGCGAACAAGCCCTGGCCCTCTCAACTTACATTGAAAATGGATTCCAGAAGAATTTAAAGACCGGTGCTGTCTTTGTTGATCTCACAGCAGCCTATGACACGGTCTGGCACCGTGGTCTCCTGATCAAGATCTCAAGATGCCTGCCTCCATGGGTGGCCAACACTATATTGTTTCTTCTCCAAAACAGAAGATTCCAGGTACATCTGGGTGACAAGTCTAGCAGATGGAGACTTGTCTCGAGTGGCCTCCCCCAGGGCTCTGTTCTGGCTCCTATGCTATTTAATATTTACATCAATGACCTCCCAGAAACTTCTTCAAGGAAGTTCATCTACGCCGATGACATCTGCTGTGCAACTCAGGCATCCAAGTTTGACATCCTTGAGGAAACACTCACGAAAGACATGTCTCTGATATCTGATTACTGTAAAAAATGGCGATTAATTCCTAGCACTGCAAAAACAGTATCATCTGTTTTCCATCTACACCTTGCCTCGGCCTCGCGTGAGCTTAATGTGCAGCTTGGCGATACGAGAATCCGGCATGAAGCCCAGCCAGTCTATCTTGGCGTTACTCTCGATTGTGCTCTGTCATTTCACAAACATCTCATAAAAACTGCAGCAAAGGTGGGCGCAAGGAATAACATCATTGCAAGACTGGCCAGCTCCTCATGGGGCGCGAGGGCTGCCACACTGCGATCATCCTCTCTGGCATTATGCTATTCCACTGCAGAATACTGTGCCCCAGTATGGTTCCGTAGCCCCCATGTCCACTTGGTCGATTCCAAATTATATTCCTCCATGAGGATCATTTCTGGAAGCATCCGTTCTACCCCGGTTCCATGGCTGCCAGTTCTTAGCAACATCGCCCCGCCAGATATTCGTCAGGATGCGGCATCATCTAAGTTCATTTCCCACGTCTACGCTCGACCGGACCTGCCAATATACGCGGATATCTTCGCCCACCCTGTCCAACGCTTGACGTCTCGTCACCCAATCTGGTCCCCTACGCCTACACTGAACTTCTCTGTTCCAGACTCTTGGAAACAGAGCTGGCAGTCAGCTGAGGTCAAGAACAAACACCTCATCACAGACCCCTGTGAGCGTCAACCCGGCTTTGACCTGGCACGTTATGATCGGGCCCTCCTCAATCGCTATCGAACAGGCCATGGCCGGTACGCCGCTATGTTCCATCGCTGGGGAGCCAGAGAAGACCCGAACTGCCCCTGTGGCTCCAGACAGACTATGCCCCACATAGTCAATGACTGCCACCTCTCCAGATTCAAAGGAGGTCTCGAAACTTTACATCAGGCTCAACCTGACGCTGTTGACGGGCTATGGAAGAAGGGCAAACGCTAGAAGAAGAAGAAGTGGCAGTATTACTTTAAATATAGTTGTAACCATCTTATTATTTTAAATCGTTTAGAGGTTTGTTTCACGTCCTTAGGGGCTTGTGTATAAGTTGCTTCCAATTTTTAAAAAGTTGAGACAAACATTTTCTTGCCTGGCAATCATGTTCCATATAATCCTTATCTTCAATACCAGAAATCTAGAACATATGTGTGCATGTGTCCCTTCTAAACAGTGTTCAGGGCCGGGAGGTAGCCAGCCTGGTAGAGCACACACATTACCTTATGTGAGGGCCTGGTTTCAAGTCCCAGCTCCCCACCTGCAGAGGGAAAGCGTATCATTGTTATCTTCATTTATTTATTGGATATCAACAGCCAGAAATCGAGAGGGAAGAGTGTGGCAGAGAGGGACAGAGATACAGAGATATCTGCAACACTGCTTCACCACTCACAAAGCTATCTACCTGCAGGTGGGGACTGGGAGTTTCAACCGGGTACTTGTTCATTGTAATATGTGCACTCAACCAAGGGTGCCACCGGCAGCCCCCAGAGGGAAGCTTTAGAAGAACTATCTCTCTCCCTTTCTGTCACCACTTTCCCTCTCAGTTACTCTCTGTCCTATCAAATCAAAAAATAATATAATTAGGAGGTTGAGCGGTAGCGCAGTGGGTTAAGCGCACATGGCTCAAAGCGCAAGGACTCAGCAGAAGGATCCCGGTTCGAGCCCAAGCTCCCCACCTGCAGGGGAGTCACTTCACAGGCGATGAAGCAGATCTGTAATGTGTCTATCTTTCTCTCCCCCTCTCTGTCTTCCCCTCCTCTCTCCATTTCTCTCTGTCCTATCCAACAATGACATCAATAACAACTACAACAATGCTACAACAACAAGGGCAACAAAAGGGGGGAAAATGGCCTCCAGGAGCAGTGGATTCATGGTGCAGGCACTGAGCCCCAGCAATAACCCTGGAGGGAAAAATAATAATAATAATAATATAATTAAAAATAGTATAAATCAGAATGATGACTAAATCTTATAACTTAGTCACCTCATACCCTTCTCCGCACACACACCTCCCCCTGCTATCTGCCTAGGAAAGGGAGAAATGGACTCTGGAGACGTCTGTTTTCTGGACTTCATGGGGCTGAGGCTAGAAGTCTTAGCAGGTACACTGTGCTCTGTGTCTGAACCGGGGGGGGGGGGGGGGGGGGGATGGGAAGTCCTTCAGCTCCAGGCGTCTGAACAGCAGTTGTCAGCGCTGAGGCTGCCAGAATATCTGTGTTTCATTAACTGCCAGCATTGTTAGTTCTAATGAACTGTAATCTCCATTACAGCTGAAGCAGCCTAGCATCCCTCTCCTCCCTAACAGCCGGCCTCCTCCGGCAGCCAATTTTCAGCGTAAGTGCCGCCGCAGGAACTAGTCTGCTTCCTCCTTTCTCCCTCTCTCCCCTACAAGTGTGCAAACCTGCCCGCCCACAGCCACCCTCCAAGCTTCAGAAACAGCTCACAGTCTCCAGCTCTCACTGTCATCTGGATCCCTAGTGCACAAGCATCAATCTGCAGAGGCTCTCTCTTGCACACACTCACACACACTCTCCATCCTAAGCCAAGTAACACTCAAGGCAGAAAATGTACCTTCCTTGAAGCAGGTCTGCAACACTGAGCTAGATGCTGACTTGTTTCCATAGGAGCACTTCCTCCTGTATGTGTCACATGGAGGCTGACACACACCAAGCGGGGTAGGGAGTTCATCTGTCATGGGCTCAATCCTGGAAGAATAAAGTCCTGGCAACAGAAAAAGATCAAACGTAAATAAATAAATAAATAAATAAATAGCCATGGCCCAAAAGGTGGCACAGCAATCAGAGTGTCTAATCTACAAGCATAAGATCATGAATTTGATCCCAAACATCACATAAGCCAGAATGATGATCTGGCTCTCTTTCTCTCTCACACACTAATAAGTCAGCAACACAAATTTAAACTAAAATGCCTCACATATCCAGAGGCTAGACATTGGAAATCAATTGCCTGGTGTAGGGCACAGCTGAAAAAGTGTTGGACACTTAAGTATGAGGTCCTGAGTTCAACCCCTGCTATTGTATGTGCCCGAGTGAGTCTCTGGCTCTCTCCTCTCTGTTTCTCATTGATACATAAATCTGTAAGAGAGAAGCATGAGATTGTTGTGTGAGAGAGTGGGTGCCTATGGGAAGCAGGGAAAGAAGGCTGTGCTCCTCTGTTTATAGATGCCGGCTTTCTCCTCACATCACCTCCCTCCTAAAGCATTCAGCTCTGTGACTGCATTTCCTCTTTTCATTAGGACATCTGTCCTACTTCCTCATGACCTCAGACCCAGTCCCAGGTCTCTGAGCAAGACCCACAATTCTAATGACTCGACCTTATCACATGCCTCTACTAACTACATCTGCAGTGACCCTGTCACATTCTGAGTGGCAGGGATTGAAAACAGATTCTGGGGAGGAGGAGATGCAGGTAAGTGAGGACCAGAGAAGATCTCCATGCTTCCTGGAAGCTGGCCTTTCAGGTCAGTGAATAGTTTTTCTCTCCTATGGTGAATATCTTTTTTTAAAATATCTATTTCTATTTATTTATTCCCTTTTGTTGCCCTTGTTGTTTTATTGTAGTTATTCTTGTTGTCGTCATTGTTGGATAGGACAGAGAGAAATGGAGAGAGGAGGGGAAGACAGAGAGGGGGAGAGAAAGACAGACACCTGCAGACCTGCTTCACCACCTGGGAAGCGACTCCCCTGCGGGTGGGGAGCCGGGGGCTCGAACCAGGATTCTTCCGCGGGTCCTTGCGATTTGCGCCACATGCGATTAAGTAACTGCGCTGCGCTACCACCCGACTCCCAAATGGTGAATATCTTCTGTCTTGTTGAACCATTGCCTCTTGCCCGGCTGTCCCTTCTCCTTCTGAATATCTTCTTGCCTATATGGCGGTCCTCCCAGATTTTCCTTCTGATGAAGCCTTAGCTTAGACTAAATGGTTTTAGTCATGCATCCAGGACCACCTTCTGTCTGCAGTCAACACAGTGGGAACTTACAGGCAACGTGGGCAACTCTGAACTGTAAGATCATGACTGGGGAGGGGTAGATAGCATAATGGTTATGCAAAGAGACTCTCATACCTGAGGCTCCAAAGTCCCAGGTTCAATCCTCTATACCACCATAAGCCAGATCTGGTCAGAGCTCTGGTAAAATAAAATAAATAAATAAAAGATCATGGCAGTAATTTATGGGAGCTGTTCACTTACACCCCAAAAGAAACTACTCCCTTTACCTTTTGGTCCCCTATGTTTCCACTGCATCTTGGGCAGCCTTTGATGCACTTGATGTCTACTCAAATGCATCATGTGGTTAGCACATATCCTACAAATGAAACCATGCAACTGTGATCCTTTCTTATTGACTTCTTTCACTTAACACATTGCTTTCTAGTTTCTCCCATGTTGCATCATGTGTCAGACCTTCGGTCTTTCTGTTCCCCAATAATAGCTACTATAAGGCTAGTCTGCATTTTACTGATTCATCAGTCATGAGCTCTTGGATCCCATGACAATTAGGCATATGTGTAACACACCCATACAGACTTAAATGCAATGTAGGTGTGTACTTCTATTTTTGTTTTACTGAGGTAAATGTCAAAGAATGATAATGTTTATCATGTGGCAACTCTATGCTTAACTATTTAAGAAGCTGCAGTGAAGGGGGCAAGGAGGGTTAAGTACACATGGTTGAAGCTCAAGGAGTGAAAAGGACCTGCTTAAGGATCCCGGTTCGAGCCCTGGGCTCCCCTCCTGCAAGAGGATCGCTTCACAAGTTGTGAATCAAGTCTGCAGGTATCTATCTTTCTCTCCCCCTCTCTGTCTTTCCCTCATCTCTCAGTTTCTCTCTATCCTATGCAACAATAACAACAAGTGCAACAAAGTTGGGGAAAATGGCCTCCAGGAGCAGTGGATTCATAGTGCAGGCACCGAGCCCCAGCAATAATCCTGGAGGAAAAAAAAAAAAGAATGAAGCTGCAATGAGAAATTACAATGTTTTTCCAAGCTGCTCCATTTTGCACCCTCATCATCTGTGAAGGTACCATCTTATCCACATCCTCACAAACACTTGTTCATTCTAGCCGTCTCAGAGGCCACGAAGTGCTAGCTCAGGCTTTGGGTCTATATTTTTCTAATGGTTAAGTATGTTGAACTTTTTTTCACAAACTCTTAGAGAATTATCTTTTTTGTAGGTTTTTCTATTTAAAATTTACACTCATATATTTTTTAATATTTATTTATTTGTTCCTTTTTTACTGCTATAGTTCTTATTGTTGTTGTTATTGATGTAGTTGCATAGGACAGAGAGAAATGGAGAGAGGAGGGGAAGACAGAGAGGGGGAGAGAAAGACAGACACCTGCAGACCTGCTTCACCGCCTGGGAAGCGACTCCCCTGCAGGTGGGGAGCCGGGGGCTCGAACCGGGGTCCTTACGCCGGTCCTTGTGCTTTGTGCCACGTGAGCTTAACCCATTGCACTACTGTTCGACTCCCCACACCCATATTTTTTTAAAAAATATGGATTATTTGTCTTTTTATTCTTGAATTGTAAGTTTATTTATATATTCTGGAAGCAGATATCTTGCCAGATGCAGGAGTTGGAAATATCGCCCATCATTCTGTATTGCCTTTTCTCTCTCTTGATAGTGTCTCTGAAGCACAATGGATTTCATTTTTATGTTGTTTATTCTTTTTCTTTTGTTGCTTGTGCTTCTGTTGTCATATCTAAGAAGTTGATATTGAATCCAAGGTTATGAAGCTTTCCACTTCTGTTTTCTCCTGAGAGCCTGTTAGTGTTACCTCTTACACTGATATCTGCCACCCGTTTCAAGTCTATTTTGTATATAGTGTGTGGCATAAGCCCCACTTTGTTCTTTCCCATAGTAATGGTATAATTCTTGGCAGTGAGACTATTTGGACGTCATTGCAGCTCTTGAATTGGTAAGTTGACTCTACTGGGGTTGCTTGCCATCACCTTTTCTTCATTTAATATTTTATTTCTTTTAGTGATAGAGGAACATAGTGAAACATACAGAGAAAGAGACCAGAGCACTGCTAAGCACTGGCTTATGGTGACGCCGAGGCCTGAACCTGGGACTTTAGAGCCTCAGGCTCAAAAGCCTTTTGCATTTCCACTATGTGGTTTCCCCAGTGTGGTTTCCCCAGTCCTGGCTGCTATCTATCACACGTACCTTTTTCTAGCCCAGGGGTGTGTCATGTGAGCACTACAGCAGCTGGTCCCTTCAAAAACAACCCCCCCATCTCTCCTCTGCCCCGTACCTGTACCTGCTGGTTGCTAGACCTTGGTGACTACTGGTAAGTGCTGTGTCGACAGTCCTGCAGTGTTGGCCCTCTCGCAACCTGCCACCTGCACTCACATATTTTCAGAGGCTGGTCCATCTTCCATGTGCTCTGATGAAGTTCCTCTCTCTCTCTCTCTCTCTCTCTCTCTCTCTCTCTCTGTGTGTGTGTGTGTGTGTGTGTTTATCTTTAGATAGTTGTTTTAGGGAGTTGTTTTGCTAGTGGTATTTTTCCATTGCCTTGCCTTCTAATACTGAAAGTGGCTTTACTTCAGCTTAGAGAGAAATCAAGTACTTTAAGATGACACCAGGGGCTCAGTGACTGCCCCTTCATCAGTGACTGATGAATTCACAGCTCCTTCTCATTATTTTTCTCTTTGTATATGATAGACAGAAAGAACTAAAAGGGGCAGGGGGAGAGGAAAGGAGAGAGAGACACCTGCTGCCCTACTCCACTGCTCATGAAGTTTCTCCATAATGGTGGAAACCAGGGCTTTGAACCCAGTTCCTTGCACATGGTAACACATACACTCAAGTGTATGCACCACTGCCTGGTCTCCAAGACATTTTTTGTAAGTTTATGAACAGGGTCAATGGCATAGCTCCCCTGGGAGACACTCGCCGTGCCATGAACACTACACTGGAAGTTTTAGTGCTGTGGTATTCTTCCATCTGTCCCTCTGTCTCTCTATTTCTGTCTCTTCCTGTCTATAAAGGTTGACTCAGGGCCGTGAAAACATGATGACAGGAACAAAAATTATCTGTTATCTTCTCAATTTCTTGATGTTTACTGAGTCTTCACCCAGGAAGAATCTGTTGTTGTTGATGATACATGGTAGCTATCAACATAGTTTTACTAAATAAATTAATTTCTAGGCAGAGTAACTTTTTCAACAGTTTGAAATTTTATGTATATTAATGTCCTAGAAGCTAAATTATTAGTACTAGGGTGTAATCATCCTTTAGGCTGTATTCATGTCATCAGATTCTTTCCAGATGTATTCTACTGTATGTTAGTAAAAGGGTGCCTTTTTGGGCATACTAAAATTCCTTTTTTAATGTTTTCTAATTTATAGATGAGATGTTATTCCATGGTTATTTTTATCTGTACAAATACTTTTATCTCAAACGTCACCTAGGTACTCTAAAGAAATCTTTCTTACCAAGAGCTAGGGAGATATCATAATGATTATGCAGAAGGACTTTCATGCATGAGGCACCAAAGGCCTCAGGGTCAACCACTAGGACCACCAAGCCAGGGTCAACCACTAGCACCACCAAGCCAGAGTTATGCAGTACTCTGGTATAAATTAATTAAAGAAAAATTTCTACTAACACAAGGCCATTATGTCTGAGTATCTGTAGTCTTTTTTTTTTTCTTTTCTGTTTGCAACTCTCCTCAAACAGGGATCTTTGGATAAGGAGGATGTTTTGAAAAATATTTAATAGTTGAGAAAGAAAGAGAAAAAGAACAAAACTATTACTCTGGCATAGGGGTTGAGTCAGGACATCATGCTTATAAATTCAGTGCTTTAAACACTGTACCACCATTGTTGATCCAAGTTGAGGGCAAGGTCCTATGGGGGCCCACACAGGGGTCTGATGGACAACATACTCTGTGCTCCACCTGAGGAAGATGGGTCCTGATATTGGGGCAGCTTGGAATGTTCCTACTCATGACCACAGAATGTGAGCTCAGATCTACAGGGATGCAGAGGTCACACAGGCTCCTAAGCTAGTTATGGGCTCCAGATCACATCAAATCGATGGGGTTTACAGTCAACAATATTTATGCCGTTCCCCATATTTGGAAGCTACTCTCTTCCCTGATCCAGCTTTCTGGTCCTTTTTGCAGCCATGACATCATCTCCCCAGACAATAACTTGGATCCACTGGCATATCAGATTTCAAGCTTAGGGGAAAAAAGAAAAAGAAAAAGAAAAAAAAAAGCTGATATAGCCACAGGCCCTTTGGAACCAGGTGCAGAGTGCTGGCAACAAGGCCGCTGGGGAGAGGGAGGAGGGGCGGGGAGGCTCTTTTGGGTGAACTCCTACCAGCCTCAGAGAGATGACTGGGGTGTCAGCCCTGCCCGACCTGCCATATACCTTCAGTCCTCCCCCGTGGAAGCTGACTGGGTCTTCCTAGCACACTCAGTGACATTCCCCTGCCACCAGCGAGGCCTTGTTGCCTTTCTGGTTCAAGGTTTCTCTGTAATTCATTCAGACCCAGAAGTAAAAGAAGGCTTATCACTTAGTTCATTCTGACAGTCAGAGGGGATTCGAGCCTGTGACCATAAATCAAACACAGAAAGTCATTTAGTACTTTGTCAGCATCGTGGGCCAGCTTGATGGAAGGCCTTCTTTTACTGAGTCAGTTAACTTGCTAATTAATGGCAGATCACACCAGCAGGCACAGAGGATGGGCAGATGCATGGATGCTGTACCCACCGTGAGCTTCCAAAGGACAAGAGAACTTGAACAGCAGACCTTATGTGAATACAGCATAGGTGGGAGAAGACAGACAAAAGGACGCAGACCCAGGGCCTCTAAAAAGTATGGGATTTAGGATTTTGTCTTTCATTCCAGAAAGCACAGGTGATTCACAAATGAGATGTTATAAACTATACCCCATTACTTTATAATCTTGTAAATCACTGATTTAAATTTTTTGTAAATGGTATATTCCATCAGGGAATTTGTCATGCATTAGAAAGAAACTGAGGTGTGACAAGATTAAGTAAAACCACATAAGATAGGATTTTTTTTTTAATATTACTACCAGGGTTTTCACTAGGGCTCATGCCTATATTACTATATTACTATTACTCCTGGTGGTCATTTCTTTTTCTTTTTGATGGAGGATGAAAGAAAGAGAAAGAGAGAGAGAGAGAGAGAGAGAGAATTTCAGAATTGCTCTATCATTTGTGAAGATTTCTCCCTGCAGGTGAGGATGAAGGATTTGAACCCAGGTCTTTGTTCATAGTATTATGTATACTCATTAATTCACCACTGGGTGAATTAATGGTGTGGCTTGAATTAAATTCTAGTTGATCTCCATGGCCTTAAATAAATTTATTAAATCCTCTAATTTATCAAGAGCCTTATGTGTGCCAGGAACAAAGCATATATTGTATATGGGATCTTTACATGCACTGCTGTAATTTCTCTTCTCACGCCGCAGGGCTTCACTAAGACTGCATGCCAACACAATTCCACCACTCGCAGAAGACTACTATTTTTCTTTTTTAAAATATTTTATTTATTTTATTTTTGAGAGAGATGCAGAGAGAGAAAGACACAAAGAAAAACACCAGAGCACTGCACAGCTCTGGTGCGGGGGACTGAACCTGGGACTTTGGAGCCTCAGTCACGAGAGAGTCTCTTTGCATAACCATTATGCTATCTACTCTCCACCCCAGACTATTATTTTCCTAAGATATAAAATGAAAGGGAGAGAAGGAGAGACAGAGAGGACCTGACACACCTTAACACTACCTCTCATCCACCCTCTGTGGTTTCCAAAACCCCCAGAGTTCATTATGCCCAGTGACCTTCTCTAGGAGATATCTCTGGCCTTCCATCTCTTGTCACCTTTGACTCATGTAATGATGACTGCATTCTGTCAGATAGGTGCATTTGACTCTCCCCTGTCCTCTTCCTCTCTAACTAGCTTTTGTAATAAATGTTAGCATTGCTTCATTTATGTTTATTGACAAAGCAGTGTCAGTCAATTCATGTTACAAACACTTGAAAGTTAAGAAAAACAGAAAAAAGAGAATAAAACTCACCCCAACCCTTGATGATTTATATCACTTCTGCTATAACTTTGGTCTGTTATCTATAAGTTGAGAGTGAGATCCTACAACTCATTGCCCATGCAAACTTTTTTTGTTTTTATTTACTGCATAAGAATCCACCAGTCCTAAAGGTTCTTTCTATCTACGTATCTTTCTTCGTCCTCTCTCTCTTCCTTCTTCTTCTTCTTCCTCTTCCTCTCCTTCTCCTTCTCCTTCTTCCTCTTCCTCTTCCACTTCTTCTCCTTCTCCTTCTTCTTCTTCTTCTTTTTCTTCTTATTTCTTTATTCTATCCTTTCTTCCCTTCTTTCTTTTCCTTTTTTTAAAATAGAGATAGAGAAAAGTTGAGAGGAAAGGGGGAAAGAAGGTCTTCTAAAAATACTATTGATTTATGAATAGTTGTATCAAGAACACCATAGTGTGGTCCAGGTGGGGGGTTCATGAGGTCATGGGGCAATGGTCATGGCTGCCCCAGGCTTAAGAGTGAAGGTCTAAGACTCCATTAGCATTCATCAGTGGTTGACTAGAACTAATTGGCATGCATTAGCCTTGTACTTGTCATAAACATCAATATGATTTGCTTATACATATGTACATGTAAGATTTGCTATTTGTTTGTTTTTAATTAGTTTCCACACTATTTCCTGAGAGCCTCAAGGAATAAATTATTCAGTAGATAATACCTCTAGGTTTCCTTTTATGAACTTAAACAGTGAACCCTGGCGGGGGTGAGAGGTTTATGACCCAGCAGCCATCAAAATTGCACAAGGAGATCCATAGTAACCCCAGCAGTACTGGCAAGTGCAAAGACACATTAGCTGCAAAAAATGCAAGTCAGCCATTCAAATTGCCCATAGGATTTATCACCTAATTAGCATCTCATGAGAACTGTTTGTTAAGGATGAGAATTCAAATTTCTGGGATGTCCTCCCTTCCTGTTCAGGAAGGGGCTCCAGGGAGGTGTGAAACCTTTGACTAGCAAGTCGGCACCTGTCTGAGCTGTTACAGTAAGCGTTCCCTGGGGAACACAGAGATGCTCCAAGTGTTTTTGTGTGTGGACTACATTTTATATCACAGACAAACCTTACTAAGGGAGAAGTACACAAAATGCAAAGTTATTCATGCCTTAAGTGTTCCCCAGTGTTCTCTAAATCAAAGTAGAGAGCAGTGCTGTCCTCTTCCGGTGGGCTCAGTTCATCCACCCATGTCAGCCCTGTGAAGACTCTGGCTGGGTACTAGGGACTCAGCAGTCAAAAGCTGAAATAATGTCCTTAGTTTTGGTGCAAAAAAGAGAGCCAGAGGGTTATCAAACATTGCACCAACAAGCAAAGGACAGAAGAACAGAGCAGAAATCTTTACCTGAGGGTTCAGGAGAAAGGTATCTGAGGCGTGATCTTTGAGTCTATATATCAGAAAGTCAGTGGAGTTACTTGGGAGAAAAGCAGAGCTAACCCAGAGAAGTAAATAAATACAAAGGTTTGCTTGGGGTCAACAGTGAGCTTGAGGCTCCAGGCTCAATTCTTGGCTCTGCATATGTCAGAGCAGAACAGTGGTTCTCTCTCTCTCTCTCTCTCTCTCTCTCTCTCTCTCTCTCTTTATGTGTGTGTGTGTGTACCTCCCTCCTACCCTCCTTCTTTCCCTCCCTCCCTTTCTTTCTCATAGTTAATCTTACTTAGGTGCTGTAGTTATAGTGGAGAAGCTATGGTCTCCTCTCTCTCTCTCTCCTGACTCATCCCTGTCTGTCTCTCACACTCTACCTGAAGGAAAGAAAAATGGCTGCCTGCAGCAATGGAGTAGTGTGCAGGCTGAGCCCCACCAAAAACCCTGGTGGTGAAAAGAAAGGTTTTCTTGATTTACCATTGTTTTACGAAACTGTATAATTTTTAGGGATATAGTCTCACTCTTCAGTAAGTGCATATATCACACCACCCTCACCATCCACTGAAGACCTCGCGCAGTCATACTGTCAAACTGACCCTTCCACCTGCACTCCCCGTTCACCCCTCCCTTCTAGGAGAACCACCATCTTTTTTTCTGAATTCGAGTTACTTTTATTGCACTTGTTAATTTGTTGAGTAATGAGGCTGAAGGGTTGACATTCCACACCTGACATCTGTGGCCCCAGTCTGAAGTGAAACATGCCGAGGTGGTACTCATTGTGTTGACTAGGTTGGGATTAGCAGATGCAGTAGCATTTGGTATGAATTGAGAGCAGCATGCAGGAACGTGAGCCCCATCCTAGAGGTTCCAGGACTGGGGGAAATATAAGCTCTATAGAGGAGGCAGGAGGTTCCTGCTGTCTTAGGGTTTAAAAAGGCAATAGATAGTTATTGCTGTAATCACATTATTTAGCAATTGGGTTCACTTTGAAAAAATCCCTTTGTTAGGATTTGCTGTATCATACACAACATCACCATAATTTATGTCCTTTGACATTATTTGTATGTAGCTATGCCACCAGTTGCTTCTGTTTTCCCTGGTCTAAGTTTTTAAGAGAGTCAACATATCAAAGACTCAGCCTGTGGTCTGTGCATTAAAAAGATTGAGACATTTAATCAATTTTCCCCTCTCATATTAATTAGTGATTTATATGACTACAAATTAATAGGAGCATATATAAACACCATTCCCACCACCAAAAGACTGTGTCCCATCCCATCCCCTTCCCACCCTGCTCCGTGAAGCTGAACATCCACCCTCACCCTCAACCCAGGGTTTTTACTTTGGTGCCCTACTCCAAATTCAGTCAAATCCTGCTTTGAGTTTCCCTTTCTGTTCTTCTTTCTCAACTTCTGTTGATGAGTGGGATCATCCCATACTCATCTTTATCTTTCTGACTTAGCTCACTTCACATAATTCGTTCTAACTCCATCCAAGATGGGTCAGAGAAGGTGGGTTTATTGTTCTTAATAGCTGCGTAGTATTCCATTGCGTATGTATGCCACAGCTTTCTCAGCCACTCATCTGTTGTTGGGTACCTGGATTGCTTCTAAGTTTTAGCTATTACAAATTGGGCTGCTATGAACATAGGTGAACACACATCTTTTTGATTGGGTGTTATAGAGTCCTTGGGGTATATCCCCAGGAGAGGAATTACTGGGTCATATGGAAGATCCATGTCTAGCTTTCTGAGAGTTCTCCAGACAGCTCTCCACAGAGGCTGGACCAATTTACATTCCCACTAGAGAGGTGAGGACACCCCATCACACTGAGCCAGATCCACTTATCAGAGCTCCGTTTCTCCATATACTTCAGAGTTCTCTCTCCTGCTACCCCTCTGGATTGCCGAGTGCCTGTCCATTCAACCTACCACATTCAGACCTCCCCTCCTCCAGGAAACCTTCTCAGCCTTTTCTCTGATGTGGACACTGACGGGGACACTCCTGTGCCCATAGCTCTCAGTCAGCGAGAGTGGAGACACCCTCTCACAGTTACACAGCAGCAGGTCATTCTACTGAACTTGGCTTTTTCTGTGCTTCATGGTTTTGTTTTTTTTTATTGTTGTAGTTACTATTGTTGTTGCTGTTGATGTCACTGTTGTTGGATAGGACAGAGAGGAATGGAGAGAGGAGGGGAAGACAGAGAGGGGGAGAGAAAGACAGACACCTGCAGACCTGCTTCACCACCTGGGAAGTGACTCCCCTTCTTCTTCTTCTAGCGTTTGCCCTTCTTCCATAGCCAGTCAACAGCGTCAGGTTGGGCCTGATGTAAAGTTTCGAGACCTCCTTTGAATCTGGAGAGGTGGCAGTCGTTGGCTATGTGGGTCATAGTCTGTCTGGAGCCGCAGGGGCAGTTCAGGTCGTCTCTGGCTCCCCAGCGATGGAACATAGCGGCGCACCGGCCATGGCCTGTTCGATAGCGATTGAGGAGGGCCCAATCATAATGTGCTAGGTCAAAGCCGGGTTGATGCTTGCAGGGGTCTGTGATGAGGTGTTTGTTCTTTACCTCAGCTGACTGCCAACTTTGTTTCCAAGAGTCTGGAACAGAGAAGTTCAGTGTAGGCGTAGGGGACCAGATTGGGTGACGAGACGTCAAGCGTTGGACAGGGTGGGCGAAGATATCCGCGTATATTGGCAGGTCCGGTCGAGCGTAGACGTGGGAAATGAACTTAGATGATGCCGCATCCTGACAAATATCTGGTGGGGCGAAGTTGCTAAGAACTGGCAGCCATGGAACCGGGGTGGAACGGATGGTTCTAGAAATTATCCTCATGGAGGAACATAACTTGGAATCGACCAAGTGGACATGGGGGCTACAGAACCATCCTGGGGCACAGTATTCTGCAGTGGATTAGCATCATGCCAGAGAGGATGATCGTAGTGTGGCAGCGCTCGCGCTCCATGAGGAGCTGGCCAGTCTTGCAATGATGTGATTCCTCGCGCCCACCTTTGCTGCAGTTTTTATGAGATGTTTGTGAAATGACAGAGTGCGATCGAGAGTAACGCCAAGATAGACTGGCTGGGCTTCATGCCGGATTCTCGTATCGTCAAGCTGCACATTAAGCTCATGCGAGGCTGAGGCATGGCGTAGATGGAAAACAGATGATACCGTCTTTTGCAGTGCTAGGGATAAGTCGCCATTTTTTACAGTAATCAGATATCAGAGACATGTCTTTCGTGAGTGTTTCCTCAAGGATGTCAAACTTGGATGCCTGAGTTGCACAGCAGATGTCATCGGCATAGATGAACTTCCTTGAAGAAGTTTCTGGGAGGTCATTGATGTAAATATTAAATAGCGTAGGAGCCAGAACAGAGCCCTGGGGGAGGCCACTTGAGACAAGTCTCCATCTGCTAGACTTGTCACCCAGATGCACCCGGAATCTTCTGTTTTGGAGAAGAAACGATATAGTGTTGGCCACCCATGGAGGCAGGCGTCTTGAGATCTTGACTAGGAGACCACGGTGCCAGACCGTGTCATAGGCTGCTGTGAGATCAACAAAGACAGCACCCGTCTTTAAATTCTTCTGGAATCCATTTTCCATGTAAGTTGAGAGGGCCAGGACTTGTTCGCAGGTAGATCTTCCTGGGCGGAAACCAGCTTGGGCGGGTGATAGGAATTTCTCTGTAAGAGGAGAAATACATGACACTTGAAGCAGCCTCTCAAGGAGTTTGTAAAACACGGAGAGGAGAGAAATTGGTCTATAGCTGGCGGCCAGTGTTGGGTCTTTCTTTGGTTTCAAAACTGCTATTATCTTTGCAGGGCACCAAATTTTGGGCATAGATTCGGATTCCAAGATGTGGGACAGGAATGAAGCGAGCCACTTCTTTGCCGCAGGACCCAGGTTAAGAATGAGTTCTGGGGTGATGTTATCATAGCCAGCAGCCGTTCCCAGTTTAACCCTCTTCAAAGCGTCTGTCTTCCAGTTCAGACAGTGTAAAGGGAGAGAGTTTTGGAGATGGACAAGATAACCGGAAGTGGGATGACCACTCATGGGAAATGTCTCTTTTCCAGACTGGGTTGATCTTAGCATGTCCAACTTGAGTTAGGTGACTGTTTGTGAAGTGACTCCCCTGCAGGTGGGGAGCTGGGGGCTCCAACTGGGATCCTTGCACCGGCCGTTGGCTTCGCGCCATGTGCGCTTAACCCGCTGCGTTACCGCCCGCCTCCCCTTCATGGGCATTTTAAAATCCCCACTTATTGAAGCTTTGTAGCAACTTTTCCTTTAGACAAGTCTATTGACATTGTTTCTCCCCAACTATATGTGTCCATTTTATGTCTGACTGACACACTGGCAATTCTTTCTAGGTTTCAAATGTTTCCCTCACTATTGTATCCTTTGTGGTGCTCTGTGACCACTGGTCTTTGATATGACTACTATCACTAATTTACATCCCAGGCCCTGCCCACAGAAGACAGGGAACTGAACTGATAAATATTTATATTCTGATTTTTCCTCCAACCTGTCAGTGGCCCAGCTCTCTCTCTCTCTCTTTCCTGGGTGCTCTTATCTCCTAAGACACAACAGTATCAGAATCAGGCCAATAATGACTGAGTTCAAGGTACAAGAAGAGTCAACTACCTTTCACTTTCCATCAAAAGCTAGAAATAAGTAGGCTTAGTGAGGTAGGTCTGCCAATATCACCACAGACCGAAAAGTTGCCCTTTTGTTCCAGTGAGCCAACTTGTGAATGCAAAGAGAAACTTCTAGAAGGAAGTAAAAAATGCTGCTGTGGTGAACTCATGAATGATAAGCACACAGAACAATCCTACAGATAGAGAGAAAGCTCTTGTGGTCTAGACAGAAGATTAGATCAGCCACGGAACTGCTCCTCTTCAGCCAAAGAGTAATCCAGAGAAGGGTTCTCCTTTCTGAGGTGATGAGAAATCAAGGGCATGCAGGTGAAAAGTCTGAAGTTAGCAGAGATCAGTTCATAAATAAAAATCTAAAAAAAAAGAAAAAATCAGGAAAGAAGTCATCTTACAGCATAAAAGCACAAGGGAAAAGGCAAATGCTGATTCTGGGGCTATAGGAAGTCATCCAGAAGGCCTAAGATCACTGACAAAGATGCCTGTACTAAACAATTCAATTTCAACACAAATAAAACAGCCTCACACTGTACTGGAAGATTACCACTCAGATGAGAAGCCAATGGCTGTCTTCAAAGCTTCGCAGGACAGGCTGATTCTTTTCTCAGCTGATACATTTGGTCGCTTTCAAGTTAAAAACCAGTGTTCATTTTTCCCATTTTGAAAATTCTAGGTCTCTATGAATCATACTAGATATACTCTGCCTGTGATCTATAAACAGAATAACTAAGCAAGCACATCTGTTTATAACGTGGCTTACTGGATATTTTAAGACCACTGTTGAGACTTTGTGCTTAGAAATTAAAGGGAAAGAAAGGATTCCTTTCAAAATATGACTGCTCATTTAAAAGGCACTGTGCATATTGTACAGTGAGCTGGTGCGATTTCTTGGTCACACCCAAGCTTTTTGTGGCAATCCAGGAGGGCCGGTGGAGAGGCATATAGAGGATAGAGAGGTGAGTGTTGGTTTCATGACAGTTTATATCTGTTTTGCAACAGATCAAAGGATCATTTTGACTTTCGGGTCTGATTATTTAAAATATGTATACATTATTTCCGATGTTGTTTTATGGAGCAGATGTTGAGTTATAAGATCACTGTTGTTACAAAGGTATATTTCCACATGTCCGCAAGGCAGGTGTCAGTGCATTTCACTCTCTACCAAAGTATCATCCTTTCCACCATAAGGACTGAGGTACCCAGCCTCCCCTTGATGCTCCTCCTTTGGCCTCTCAGTCCCTCCTGAGTCTGCTGTGATAGACTGAAGACACACTGTGGATTGTCCTTTGCTTTGCTTCTTAGAGCCCACCGGTGACTGAGATCATCAATTATTTGTTCTCCTTCTGACATATCTCATTCAACATGATTCCTTCTAGTTTCTTCCATGTTGTAGCAAAGAAGAAAATGTCATTTCTTACAGATGTGTAATATTCCATTGTGTACAAAAGCATATACATTTTAAGGCCATATCCTCTGGTAGATCTAAGCAGTCAAGAGAAAAGCTTTTAGAAAGGGTTCACCACTCTAGATGTCATGGAGGTCATTCATGATTCATGGGAGGAGATCACATCAGCACTCACAGGAGTTGGTAAGAAGTCGATTGCTGTCTCCATGATTGACTTTGAGGGGTTCAAGACCTTAATGGAGTGACTACAAGTATGGCAAAAACAGTGGGAGGAGTGGAGTGAGACATGCAGCCTGAAAACATGGCTGTCATGTCCATCTCTTGACCTGGAACAGATGAGGGGTTGCCACTTACAGATGAGCGAAGAGAGTGATTTCTCCAGCTGGAGTCCACTCTTGGCAAAGATGTTTCAGACACTGCTGAAGTGATAAGACAAAGTTCAGAATATGATAGAAATGTCATGCTGAGAAGCAGCATCAGGGTTTTAGAAGATGAATTCCCATTTTTGAAAGAAGTTCTGTGGGTCTGAGAAATAGCATAGTGACTAAGCAAAAGAATTTTCATGGATGAGGCTCTGACATCATGAATTCAGTTCTTGGCATCACTATCAGCCAGAGCTGAGCTGTGATCTGAAGAAGAAAAGGAAGGAAGAAGGAAAGACGTAACAATACTGCACCCATAATAAATTATTGTGTGCTGTGCACTGGGAGCCAGACAAGTTTTGTGACTCGCTCATGGTGGCATGAGCTGGGGTTGGGAATATAGCACATGAGATGTCTGAGGGGTGCCTGCACTTTAAGGTCTTACACAGAGTGGGCACTCCAGCCATGGCACTGCCTTTGGGTCTCTTGAAATGTTCTCATTTTCTGAAGTGGAGGGTAGAAGTCCCATGCACTAGGGAAAGGTGAGGCTCTTGGCTCCCTCTCCAAGCCTTCACCAGGGCCATATTCTTCTCCCTCAGATAGCTCTCTGCTGTAGACAGTGGGTTGGGACACCCCTGTCTGAGACACCCCCTCTGCCCAGTTGAAGAGTGTCCTGGCACCCATCTCTGCCCAGTGCTCATCTCTTCCCCACACACACAGCTGTGCACTGGCCCCAGACCCTCGACTGCCCCCATCTGAAGCATTCCCCAGACGGGTTTCACACTTCACACCTTCATAATCTTGCCCCAGAAACCCCCCCTACTCTGGTTCCAGAGCTCTGTCCCTCATTGTGGAGCACCCAGGCAGACCTGAGGGCTTCAGGCAAGAAAAGTGCTGGTTTAGGGGAAAACAGATGAGTGCAGATGGGAAGCGTTGCACTTGAGATGGTGTTCAAACAAAAAAAAATTAGAAAAGAGTTCTGTCATCATATTTTGATGATACACACAGAATGCAGCTACAGAGTGTGGAGAAAGCAGACACAACAGCTGTGTGACCTCGGGCGAGGGGAACCAATGAACACCTCTCAGGCCCACCCTCCTCAGCTCTAAGTGGTGGAAAGAAATAAAAGTCGGTCAGCTCTGTAACCCAAATTACCTACGTGTCAATTATATTCTAGCAGAGTTGAGCACATTTGATCTATTAAAACTAGTAATCGCCACTGCCTGTAATAAATGAGCAGTGACAATGATAACCAGAGATAACACAGAGGACAGATAGCAATTTGAAGCTCCAGAGAGCAATCTGGCAGTACACATGCATATGCCCAAAAGTGTCACACTTTCATCCACGCATCCCTGTTTGGAGATGTCACCGGAAATGAGAACACCTTGCAGAGTGTGTGTGTGTGTGTGTGTGTGTGTGTGTGTGTGTGTGTGTGTGTGTGTGTGACTTTGAGGAAACGTTAAAGAAGAACATTTGTTTGTCTCAAGTGCCATTTGTAAGAGAAAGAAGGGGACATGTCAGATGCCTACCGAGTGGTGAAAAGTCTGAGGACAGAGGCCCATCCATCTGATGGGACATTTTGCCATGCAGTCACCAGAAGCTAGCTGATGTGTTCATGCAAGGTGTGTTCATGCAACGTGGCAGAGCTGAAGAAAGACTGAGCTTTACAATAGGAGTAGTGAATGCCTGTTCCCAGTTTCTGTGATGGGATCAGCTGTCACGCACAGGCGCTTCCCCTGCTTGGCGGCCTTTCTCTTAGCTGTGGGAGCTCATCACCACCACTTAGAGACCAGGAGGGTGGGACTGATGGCAGTTCATTGGTTTCCCTCACTGAGGCCACACAGCTGTTGTGTGTTATTTCTGCCACCAGGGTTTTCAGTAGAATTCAGTGCCTGCACAATCCCACCACTCCTGGTGTCATTTCTGATAGAGGGAGAGATAGGGAATGAGAGCGATATCAATAACAATAATAATAATAATAACCATAACAACAATAAAAAACAACAAGGGCAACAAAAGGGGGAAAAAAGCCTCCAGGAGCATTGGATTCATGGTGCAGACACTGAACCCCAGCAATAACCCCGGAGGCAAAAAAGAAAAGAAGAGAAGAAAAAAAAAAAAAAGAAAAAAATGATAGGATATAAAGGAGGACAAAATGTTTAGTAAACAGGAACCAAAAAAATGTAGGAACAGGGGCAAGGTGGTGGTGCACTTGGTTAAGTGCGCATATTACAGTGCACATGGATCCAGGTTCAAGCCCCTGGTCCCCACCTGCAGAGGGAAAGCTTCACGAGTGGTGAAGCAGGGTTCTCTAACTCTCTCTCTCTCTGTTTCTCTATCTTCCCCTCTCAATTTCTCTCTGTCTCTATACAATAATAAATAAAACATTTTAAAAAATTTTAAAGTAGGAACAGAGCAGATGAGCATAGTGATGTTGGGTGGTAAAAAGCACTTACTTTCTTATTAGTGGCTGCATGTGCCAGTCCTCAGGGAAGCTGAGGGGACCTGCTCCAACTTTCTTCAGCCTCTGCTGTACCCAAAGCTTTTAGAGGACAATTAAGCTGTGACAACTCGCTGATGAATAACCACACTCTCTGCTAATCTTGTCACACCGGGTGCTGGCTGGAGACACAATTAATACAGCATGGTCTAGTGGCTCACACATTAATAACTTGGCCCACAGAAGGTGACAAGACTGGGGGACCTGCAGCATCTTAATTTCTTTCCTCTGGAGCTTTTACAGGGAGATTGAGGCTCTGGTGTCAGTGGGAGACACTGGAGCACTCCATCCTCTGTGCTGCCCACAACACCTCAGACATGCACACCTAGCATCTCCTGGATGGCGTGTTGGATTTTAAGGTCATGAGATTGAAGAGTGTAGCTTAATACTGTGTAGCGCTTTGCATGTCTGGGTCAGCCTCAGTCTCAGAACAAATTCGTCTTCTGCACTAATGATGGGTTGTGTCATGGGCACTCAGCCCCACCTTGCTGTTAGCGAGCATAAATCAAACCACCATCCACTGCAAGGAAGCAAAAGATGTTTATTGACGAATTGCAATCCGGGCCGAGATGGTGACTGGCCGCAGTCTACCAAGCTCGACCCCGCACAGGGCTCAAACCACACAATTTATAGGAATTCAGAACACACTTGAGGAGGGGGTCCACTCCATCTTACAATCTATATCCAATTACATATTACAAAAATGCGGAATCCAATCATTTTAAACCAAGCAAAAAGCGGGGTCCATACAAAGCGAAGCGCGGGCTAATTTCAAACCTTGCAAGACCAGACAACCAATAAGGCTTGACCAGGTATTAGGTCCTCACATCCCCCTACCGTCATACCAGGCCATCTGGCTACCAGTATACCGCTGGGGCTGTGCAGGGGTCCTGATAAGGCTGGCCCTCACACAGAACTTCTGCAAAACACCTGATAGCCTTCACTGATTAGTCCCGTTTCTTAACAGGGAAAGGGCAAGGGGTTTTCACAAACAGGAATAAGAAGGGGAACTTATAGGAAAAAAGGAACTTAACACTAAACACTCAAAAACTTAACATCTAAACTCAAAAATGAAAAAGGGGGGGGGAACTTAAAGTTAGCTTGAATGCAAGGGGATTTTAAAGTAACAGCTGGTTACTGCCTGTCACACTCGCCACAGTCTGAAACAAATGCTTTCGCAGAGATGAGCTTCAAACCCACAGGAAATAGGTCTTCTCTTCCCCAGTTCTGGGCTTATCAAGATCTGCAAGATAGAATCCAACCCTAGACTGTGATCTACACAGACATGTGGAGACAAGCCTATTTGTACGAGCACGTATCAATTTAACTGGCTTCTCAAAGGGCCCAAGGGGCTGGTGCTCCTGGTAGAGCCCATATGTCACCGTGCACAAGGACACAGGTTCAAGCTCCCAGTCCCCAACTATATAAGGGAAATGCCATGAATCGTGAAGCAGTGCTGCAAGTGTCTCTTTCTCCCTCTCTACTGCCCCTTCCTTCTCAATTTCTGTCTATATAAAAAAGAAAACTTAATGTATTTAAATATTAGAGCTGTAGTATGCGTAGCTTTCTTGTTCTTGTTTAAAATAGTTGACAAACTTCCTCTTGTCAAACTATTTTGGTCTATGTCTATGTGTAATAGCTGCATTCCACTTCTCAGTAAATACCAGTATATTGCTTCAATTTCCCCTTAATAAACATTTCTGAGAATAAAACAGCTCACTTGGGTAGTGCACTGCTTTACAAGGTAAGGGGAAAGAAGGCAGCATACGCGGATCGACCTAGCTCCGCCAGCACTAAAGGAATCCTTCCCTAAGTGTGGTGGGGCCAGGTTTGAGCCTGGGCTGAGCTCATGACTGTTGTATGCTTTACATTGGGTTCTAGTTCTCCCCCGCCAAGAGAATTGCATCAGTCCTGTTAATTTCGCCGGCCAGCTTGGCCCCGCCCCTAGGAAACCCGCTAGAGTTCCAGAGTGACAGAGTTCCTGGGTTGCTGAGTTCGAGAGTGCCAGAGTTTCAGAGGGTTCCCGAGTACGAGAGTTCGAGAGGGCAGAGTTCCTGGGTTCCTGAGTTCCAGAGTAAGAGAGAGAGTGCTTGTGCCTCCGCAAAGAGACAGCAGAGTTCTGTTTGGTGATTAGTTTGTCTTAGTTTGTGAATCGTTGTTCCTGAATAAAGAAATGCAGCTGCCCTGCCCAGCCGTTGTCTCCGCGTCTCTGTTACCCGCCCGTGAAGCCAGCCCGGCCCGCTGGAGCCGTCCGGAATTTTAACGACACATGACAAAGTAGGCGCACTATTCCGAGAGCTGTTTCACTGGACCACCTTTTCTTCTTTGGCTGAATGCAGTTCCCACTAGGTTGCTGATTAGAATCCCCTCTCTCTCTCTCTCTCTCTCTCTCTCTCTCTTCCCGCCCCCATTTCCTTCTCTTTCCCACTACAGCCCTCTTTAATTATGGCTTATGGTGGTGCTGGGTATTGAGCCTCAGACCTTGCAATCTGTCTTTTGTGTAACCATTATGCTGTCTCTCCTCACATTTTTTCTCATTTCCTGAGATCAAGCCCACGGTTGTGTTTCCTTTGTGACGTCTCTAAATCCAGACTCTTTGCTCAATAAATCTATTCTCCTTGCTGAAATGTGGTGTTCCCTGTAAATCCAAGTCAGTCAGTTAAATTGCCATTAGTCCTTCTTGGTCAAGTTGAAATGAGAGTATTAGCAGAACATTGACTCAGAGGCAGTGACAGAGAGCATCTAGGGATCGAGATGGCCAGGATATGTCCAGAAGACTCCTGTTTTCAAAGCAGAGCAAAGGGAGGGTATATTCAATAGAAATTAAGATTGGGAAGAGGAAACAGGATATACCCTGAAATGAAGTGGTGAACTACCCTCACCCCCATGATAGATGTGGAGCTTAAATGTTATATTGATGTGACTGTTGTGTCTCTAAAGGGAAGATAAGGGTTTCCCACAAGGAGAGCCAGCCATCCAGGGAAAATAAAGATCCCATCTAGGGGATCCAAGTGCCATTTTATTAAAGGGATGAACAAATCCTGTAAGCAAGAATTGACAAACTGAGTGCTGGTTGGTAAAACAGCTCACTTGAATACTACCGTGCTTTGCCATGTACAAGAAGAAAAAGGAGGAAGAAGAGGGAAAAAAACAACAACAACAACAAACTGAATCCAGTCCAGAGGTTCTGACTGACAGTGTCTTTTAAAACAAATCAGCCTTTAATTAGGATAAAAGCATTCTTCCTGGGAACAGGTCACATGACTATTGCATTAAAATGCATGCCCAATTTACATATGTATGCTATTTGCTTCACCAGCCTAACCCCTACTTTAAGGGATTCAGGAAAGAGAAGCGATAAATACTGACTAGGTAGCTTAAAGTATTCAGTGCCTGAGGGTGTAGCCTGGGGGAGAAAGATGAGAAATACTGAAGACACCCTCAATCTCTTATGACTTAAAGGAAACACTAGAGAAAAAGGAGACCCCAGGGTCTTTTCTCTTGTCTGGTCTGGGATGCAGAGTCCACAAAGTGATCACTCGTTAAATTACATCCTTTTCAGCAATTCCCGAGAGCACTGGGGGAAATGTGGGACACTTTCAAGAAGGAACTCCCAAGTCTGTAGGATAGAGAAGGTTGGGTCTTGAGAGCTGGATGTTTAGAAGGCTGATGTATCTTCAAAAACGGCTTATGCCCAGCTGGTAAAGCCTTGTGAGGAAAGGGCATTTCCATTCTCAATCCTCAACGTGCAGACAGCCAGGTTGTGGTCAGCCAGGTGTCTGCCGCTAAGGGGCATCTGGTATACCACTCTGCAAACAGGAGTCCAGAGCAGTGTGAACCTTAGGGTTCCTGACTGCTTCAGGAAGGGCCAGAAATATTTGATTTTGAAGTGGCTGAAGCAAAGGGCCTGAAGGAAAGTTTGAGCAGTCTCGTCTCCGGAGACTAATGGGGAGGCAGACTCTATTAAAGTAAATGTTTATAAATCACAATGATTTAGGGAGCAAACACAGGGATATGGTCTCTGAGGTAAGTGGAGGAGTGGACAGCAAGCTTTAGGGTGACCTGATACTCAGGATGTGGAGTTGCGGTCAGCACACTCGCTGCCTGTCAGACTAATTTTCATCTGTAGCTGTGGTTCAGGAGACAGAGGGTGCAACGAATCCTGATTGGCACAGAAGGATCCACTTCACAGTCAAGGACAAAGGACACAATCAAGAAAGCGTGGGCTAAGGAGCCTGTGTTTATGAGCTGTGGAGCTAGCCATTTTGCCTGCCGTTCCATGATTTTATTTATTTATTTACTTGTTTGTAATTTAGTTTTTAACGAGAAAGTGAGACGTACAAAGTGCAAAGCATGCCCCCCCTGTGACAGGAGTTCTGATTTGCTTTTGTCTTTATTGCTCTTATGTGATACCAGGGGTCCACAATCTTATTTAAGTGCATTTATCTTGGGACTGGGCAGTGACATATCTGGTAGGACCCAGGTTCAAACTCCCATCCCCACCTGCAAGGCAGAAGCTTCAAAAGTGCTGGAGAGATGCCATGAATGTCTCTCCCTCTCTATCACCCCCCATCACTAATTTCTCTTTGACTTTTTTAAAAAAAAAAAAGGGAGTGGAATTGCCTTCTGGAGTGGTGGGTTCGTGGTCTGGGCATCAAGCTCCAGTCATAATCCTGGTGGTGGAAAATAAATGAATAAGTAATACGTTTGTTCTTTAGATGAGAAAGTAGAGGCTCAGAAGCCTGAGAGGGTCTCGTCTATCTATCCCAGCCTGAGTAGGGAAAGTCAGGAGTAACAAGGGTCGGGATGCCCTGGGTCCCCTGGCTTCAAGGCCAGTGTGGGCCAGTGTGAGAGGTGATCTTTCTGTTACCCACATCCACTTAAATCAAAAAGGACACAGCACCACTCCTGTGGGCTTTGCAGACCTCTCGCTGCAAATCAAGTCCTGAGCTAATAGAAAACTTATTAGGGAGATCTGGACTTCCAATAATGGAATTAAAAGTTTATGAAAGCAGAGCAATTGATTGTCCTCAAAATGAACTGTGATTTACATCTAATTACAGCCGTGGTCCCCAGCCTGGGTGCCAGCCAATAAAGCCACCTGCCTCTCCTCTGCTACACTGTGGGGTTCTGCAGCCCAAGGAATCGAGTTACAAAAATATGCACCTGCCATGGTGGATTTAAACATCACCCAGTATCTGCATTAGATAACTTCTTACCTGCCTCTTGAGTTCCAAAGGAGCCCGAAAGATGCAGAAGAGACACCTCTCTCTCTCTCTCTCTCTCTCTCTCTGTGTGTGTGTGTGTGTGTGTATGTTTAAATAGAGAGAAACAGAGAGTGAGGTAGATAAATATAGAGATAGAGATAGAGACACTGTGTTTGCCACTTGATTTTTTTTTTTAACTGGGGCTTAATGACTACATGAATCCACTGCTCCCAGTGACCATGCTTTAAAACCTTTTGATAAGAGGTGAGAGACAGAAAGAGAGAGAGAGAGAAAGAGAAAGGGAAAGAGGAGAGATATCTGCAGTGGTGCTTTACCACTGGTAAAAACTGACTCCTATAGGGGGTGGCCTGAGTTCTCAAGCACTGTGAAATGTGCACTCTACCCAGTAAGCCGCCTGCTAGCCTGTATTTGACTTTTTAAATGATATGTTTGAGCATAACTCCAGGTATGATCCTGCTGCCACTCACCACATGCTCCCCCACAGGCAAGGACGTGGCCGCTTCAGCATGGGCTTCAAGACTCTCCCTGTCCTATGCTGAGCGCAGACCCGTGTGTCACCTCTCCTCACCTCACAGTGATCACATCTCACAATAACATGTCAGGGAGTCGGGTGGTAGCGCAGCGGGTTAAGCACATGTGGTACAAAGCACAAGGACCGGCTCAAGGATCGAGGTTCGAGCCCCCGGCTCCCCACCTGCAGGGGAGTCGCTTCACAGGCGGTGAAGCAGGTCTGCAGGTGTCAATCTTTCTTTCCCCTTCTGTCTTCCCCTTCTCCCTCCATTTCTCTGTCCTATCCAACAACGACGATATCAATAACAATAATAACTACGACAATAAAACAAGGGCAACAAAAGGGAATAAATAAATGAATAAATATTTTTTTAAATAAAAAATAACATGACCACAGAATGTGAGCTCAGAGCTAGAGGGATGCAGACGTTACACAGGCTCCTAAGCTGATTATGGGCCCAGATCACATCAAATCGATGGGGTTTACAGTCAACAATATTTATACACCTTTCCCATATTGGGGAGCTACTGTCCTCCCTGATCCAGCTTTCTGGTCCTTTTTCCAGCCATGACATCATCTCCCCAGACAAGAACTTGGATCCACCTGCATATCAGATTTCAGGCTCAGGGGGAAAAAGAAGGAAAAAAAAAAAAACTAGTATAGCCACAGGCCCTTTGGAATATAACTAAAATATGCCTACTAGCCATCTACAAAATGGAGGACCCCCCCTATTCTTCATCTGCACTATTCCAGCCTTTAGGTCCATGACTGGTCAACAATTTGTTTGGCTTTTTATGTTAACTCTTATTTTCAGCCAACAGGCTCCAGATGCTACCATGATGCCAACCAGACTTCCCTGGACAGATGACTTCACCGATATGTCCTGGAGCTCTGCTTCCCCAGAGACCCACCCCACTAGGGAAAGAGAGAAGCAGACTGGGAGTATGGATCCACCTGTCAACACCCATGTTCAGCGGGGAAGCAATTACAGAAGCCAGACCTTCCACCTTCTGCACCCCTCAATGACCCTGGGTCCATGCTCCCAGAGGGATAGAGAATGGGAAAGCTATCAGGGGAGGGGATGGGATACGGAGATCTAGTGGCAGGAATTATGTGGAGTTGTACCCACTTATCCTATGGTTTAGTCAATGTTTCCTTTTTATAAATAAAATAAATAAATAAATAACATCTTTTAAAAATGTTTATTTATGGGAGTTGGGCTGTAGTGCAGCGAGCTAAGCGCAGGTGGTGCAAAGCACAAGTACCGGCATAAGGATCCCGGTTCGAAGCCCAGATCCCCACCTGCAGGGGAGTCGCTTCACAGGCGGTGAAGCAGGTCTGCAGGTGTCTGTCTTTCTCTCCCCCTCTGTCTTCCCCTTCTCTCTCCATTTCTCTCTGTCCTATCCAACAACGACAACAACAATAATAACTACAACAATAAAACAACAAGGGCAACAAAAGGGAATAAATAAATAAAATAAATATAAATAATAATAATAAAATAAATCTTTAAAATGTTTATTTATTCATCCATTCATTCATGATAGATACAGAGAGAAAGAAGCAGAACATCACTCTGGCACAGGTGATACAGAGAACCAAACCCAGGGCCTCATGCCTGCTCATGTGCGTCAGCTCCCACACTCTTCATCCTTCCTTCCTTCCTTCCTTCCTTCCTTCCTTCCTTCCTTCCTTCCTTCCTTCCTTCCTCCCTCCCTTCCTTCCTCCCTTCCTTCCTCCCTTCCTTCCTTCCTTTTACTTTTCAGAAAGAGACAAAGAATGAGAGAGAGAGAGAGAGAGAGAGAGGAGGCCATCCCAGCACCAAAGCTCCCTTCAGTACAGTGGGGCCAGGTTCGAGCCTGAGTCAGTACCTGGCAAAATCAGCACTCTACCCAGATGAGCTATCTTACCGGCCCACTAAGCTGATTTCCATTTCCGCACCGTACTCCTCTGCAGACCGCTCTCTGCCCTTGGCTCCTCCTTCAGGCCCTCTGACTCCCGGGCACCCTCCACACCTGTGTCCTGGGTACGGACACAGGACACATCCTATGTCCCCAGGCTTCCCCAGGCTTCTGCTGGCTCTGCAGAAACACCTGGAGGGCCACATGGGAATGAGCACGCCTCCTTAGTGCTGTTAGGAAACAGGGCTGGGGCTCTGACCCCCGTCCCACTGGGATGAGACTAGGGCCATTTTCTTCCCATCTGTTTCCCCCTTTGAGTGGGGAGGAGTTTTAAGAGAGCACCACTCACTATGGGAGGGGCTTTAGAGAGGGAGGCACACCTGGGAAACAGAAGTTCAGCAGAAAAAGCAGATAATCTCAACAGACCAATACAAAGTTGACTGGGGGACTGGGTGATGGCTCACCTGTTAACAATGTGCAAAGACCCAGGTTCGAGCCCCCGGTCTCTACCTGCAGGGGAAAAGCTTTGCGAGTGGTGAAGCAGGGCTGCAGGTGTCTCTTTGTCTCTCTCCTTCTCTGTCTCCCTTCCCCTCTCAATTTCTGTCTGTCTCTATCCAATAAATAAATAAAGATAATAAAATTTTTAAAAAGTTGACGGGGGAGTTGGGCGGTAGCTCAGCAGGTTAAGCACAGGTGGAGCAAAGCGCAAGGACCCACGTGAAGCATCCGGGTTCAAGCCCCCGGCTCCCCACCTGCAGGGGAGTCGCTTCACAGGTGGTGAAGCAGGTCTGCAGGTGTCTGTCTTTCTCTCCCCCTCTCTGTCTTCCCCTCCTCTCTCCATTTCTCTCTGTCCTATCCAACAGCAACAACATCAATAATAACAATAATAACCACAACAATGATAAAAAAAAACAAGGGCAATAAGAGGGGAAAAAAAATAGCCTCCAGGAGCAGTGGATTCGTGGTGCAGGCACCAAGCCCCAGCAATAACCCTGGGGGGGAGGGGGGAGGAGGGAAATAAATAAATAAATATAAAAATAAATTTTAAAAAAAGTTGGCAGGGACTATAATAGGGAAGTGACCTCAGAGAGGTCCCTCTCTTCACAGCCCTAGTGTAACTCTGCAGGAGTTATTGCATTTTATTAATAAAATTCATTCTTGGGGGGGGCAGGTGGTGGCGCACTTGGCTGAGCGCACATGATACAGTGCACAAGGACCTGGGTTCGAGTCCCCGGTCCCCACCTGCAGGGGGAAAGCTTCACAAGTGGTGAAGCACTGTTGCAGGTGTCTCTCTGTCTCTCTCCCTATCACCTCCTTTCCTCTCAGTTTCTGGCTGTCTCTATCCAATAAATAAATAAGTAAATAAAGATAATTTTTTAAAAATCCGTTCTTGCACACTCTCTATCTCACCTCTTTGAGATAACATTTGCATACCTGATCCATGGAGTCTTTCATGATTCTTCCAGATTCATATTCATGAATGGGCCAGCAACCTCGGGGGTACTGGGCCTGCTCTCAGAGCCTCCTGCAGCCCTGACCTGGGCTCCCCCAGGGAGCCCACTGAGCTCTGTCCCCTAGAAGCTCCAATAGGCAACGAAGCCTTGTGAGCAAGGTGCTCTTCCGAATGAAATGCTTGCTGCCTGGGCTCAGCACCCTAGGGTGGGCACCCAGCCCTGCACACAGCCATCAGCTCCTGTCCCAGGCTGATGCCACAGGGAGGCCAGCGAGATACCTGAACGGATCTCAGCAGCACCTTGGACCGTCTACACCCTCACTGGTGCAGTGGCCCGGTTGGGGTAAGCTCCTGGGCCACCCGCAGTCTCCCCACCTCTGAGGCACCTGCCTGGGCTTCTCCAGGGAGCAGAACCAGCCGCCTTTCTGGGAGTTCAGGTGACACCCGCTATTGACCTGGGCTCCAACCAGTGCTCAGACCATGGCGGCTGTCCTTCTTTCTGCCTGGCCAGGCCCCCCTCTCACCCCCGCAGACGAGCACAGCTGACTGGCCATAGCATGAGGCCATCGCTGATGCTGGCTCTGCCAGTCTGAGGGGGTCTACAGTGCTGGACTCTGCCTCCCCCAGCCCCATCTCGAAGCTCTGCCTGGCACCACCTGGGGGCGGATCTGGGGACTGCAGGTGGGCCTTTCTGGAGCTGGCTTGTGCTCCTGGGGGATGGATGGGGTGAGCCCAGCACTTCGGGAGCTACCCTGTGCAGAGCGGACAGTCCAGACTTCAGTGCAGACAAAATCCACTCTTAAATGTCTATGTGGATTCAAATGCTAAAGGTCCTGTGTCTCTTGCTGCGCCATGCCCTACTCCTTTTTTTAAAATTTATTTATAAAATAAAAAATGGAAAATATCAACAAAACCAAAGGATAAGAGGGGTTACATTCCACACAGTTCCCACCACCAGAGATCCATATCCCATCCCCTCCACTGGAGGCTTTGCTATTCTTTATCTCTCTGGGAGTATCGACACAAGGTCATTATGGGGTGCAGAAGGTGGAAGGTCTGGCTTCTGTAATTGCATCTGCAATTTGATGGATGAAAAAGCATTAAGATGTAAAGCAGAATGAATTGATTCATAATCAGGAACTTAAAGGTAAAG
Source organism: Erinaceus europaeus (assembly GCF_950295315.1). NCBI lineage: Eukaryota > Metazoa > Chordata > Mammalia > Eulipotyphla > Erinaceidae > Erinaceus > Erinaceus europaeus. The sequence goes on along the minus strand of NC_080179.1, from coordinate 74,476,339 downwards.
GTATAGCATATAAGATTTGGGGTCTCCGTTTTGGAAGAAGTTAGCTCTGTTTTAAGCATATTCCAAGGGGCCCATGACTTTACTCATTTTGGCCTGAGTTCCACAGCTAACATGTAGGTGGGCCAAAGGTATTGTCTGGGGAGATGGTGTCAGGGTTGGAAATAGGACTAGAAAGCTGGATCAGGGGAGACAGTAGCTCCCAAGTCTGGGAAAAGTATTTAGATACCGTTAACTGTAAACCCCATCGATTTGATCTGGGGCCTACATTCAGCACAGGAATCTGTGTAACCTCTGCATCCCTGTAGGCCTGAGCTCGAATTCTGTGGTCATAACTAGGAACGTTCTAGGCTGCACCCATTGCCAGACCCAGAGGAATTTGGTCCACCCTCCTTTCTGAGAATGGGGCTGTGCCTATCATTGTTGATCCACACTGAGGGCCAGGTCCTATAGGGGTCCACAAAGGGGTCCATTGTGTTGTTCCTGATGGAGATGACCAGTGACAACGGAGAGAGGGATCTACTAGAGGTCTAGCCCATCATGTCTATATCCATGCCCTACTTATTTTTTAAAATTTATTTAGTTATAAAATGTCAACACTGACAGGACCATAGGATAAGAGAGGTACAATTCCCACCACCAGAGCTCCATATCACATTCCATTCCCTGATAGCTTTCCTATTCTTTATCCCTCTGGGAGTATGGACCCAGGGTCATTATGGGATGCAGAAGGTGGAAAGTCAGGAGTGAGGCGGTAGCACAGAGGGTTAAGCGCATGTGCCACAAAGCGCAAGGACCGGCATAAGGATCCCAGTGCGAGTCCCCGGCTCCCCACCTGCAGAGGAGTCACTTCACAGGCAGTGAAGCAGGTCTGTAGGTGTCTCTCTTTTTCCCCACCTCTCTGTCTTCCCCTCCTCTCTCCATTTCTCTCTGTCCTATCCAACAATGATGACATCAATAACAATAACTACAACAATAAAACAACAAGGGCAACAGAAGGGAATAAATAAATAAATATTTAAAAAAAAAAAAGAAAGTGGAAGGTCTGGCTTCTGTCATTGTTTCCCCACTGAACATAGACATTGACAGGTGGACCCATACTCCCAGCCTGTCTCTCTCTTTCCCTAGTGGGGCAGGGCTCTGGGGAAGCAGGGCTCCAGGACACACTGGTGGGGTTGTCTGTCCAGTGAAGTCAGGTTGGCATCATGGTAGCCAACAATCTGAAGCCTGGTGGCTGAGAAAGAGTTAACATACAAAGCCAAACAAATTGTTGACTAATCGTGGACCTAAAGGCTGGAATAGTGCAGATGAAGAGTTGGAGTCTTCGTTTTGGTAATAGCTAGTAGGTCTATTTTAGGTATGTTCCAAAGGACCCATGACTTTTATTAGTTTTTGCCTGAGCCTGACATCAGATATGCAGGTGGATCCAAGTTATTGTCTGGGGAGATGATGTCATGGCTAGAAAAGGGGCCAGAAAGCTGGATCAGGGAAGAGAGTAGCTCCCAAATATGGGAAATGTGTATACATATTGTTGACTGTAAACCCCACTGATTTGATCTGGGGCCCATATTCAGCTTAGAGCCCATGTGACCTCTGCGTCCCTGTATGTGCAAACTCGCATTCTGTGGTCGGCCGTAGGAGCATTCCGAGTTGCACCTACTTCTGAGGTAAACCCTGGCTGCTGGGTCATGGGAGGCTGTGTAGTCAGCCGTGTTCAAGTGCCTGGGGACCAGTGCCCTGGCAGGAAGCATGCTGCATCCCGGCTTCTGTCCATGCAGTCATTTGGAATCCAAGGTTTTATATGAATAGAAGCTTTATGCTGCTTATCTTATGTATAAATCATAATGTATTTAATATTACATTTAAACTGATAAGTACATATTTATATATTACTATAAAGATGTGTATGTTGCATGTATTTACAGATTGTATGTATTTATACATGCATATGTATCACTATCTATATTTAATATGTAACATTGTATTATATATAAATGATGTGTTTACACATATAAATAACACATAATTTTACATTACATATTATATATTCTACATGTATAAATGCATGTCTATACAATTTTAAATATGGATACTATATATTTAATTTGCAGAGACGCATTAAATTCTATACTATATAAAGCACGTCGGGGCTGGGTGGTGGCTCTCGGGAGAGTAAGCATGTTGCCAGGTGCAGACCAGTGTTCCAGTGCCTGGTCCTCACCTGCAGGGGAAAGTGTCATGAGCAGGGGAGCACTCTAGGTGTCACTTCTCTCTGTCTCTCTTTACTTCTTTCTCTCACCCTCTATCAAAGGAAAAGTGTCTCCCAGGAACAGTAGAGTCGTGCAGGTACTGAACCCCAGCGGTAGCCCTGCTGGCAAAGAAATTATATGTGAGTAATATTTATTACATATGTAAATCATGCAATATAATAATACATGTAATTCCTCCCACTTAATGTGGACTGATTCCACAGGGAACTAGTTGTGTCGTGGGGTGTTGTGAGGAGGGGGTTGTAAAGCTCAGTAAGTGCTGGGAGCAGCCTGGTGAGGAGACAGGCTCTGTCTGCACTACCTTGTTCTGGCGTAAAGACGAGCTTCAGCCAACTCGTCGACTCAAAGTGACAGTGCTACCTTCCAGAATCTTCTCCCGTCCCAAACAGACTTAACAGAGAAGGTGTCAAGCTGGGGAAGGAGGCAGAAGTAACACAAGCCTGAAACAGTAGCTGCTGTCTTTAAAAAAAAAAAAATGAAAAAGGAAGTCGAGTGCTAGTAATTTAAAGATGACAATTACCAGAACGGACTGCAAGAGAGCGTCTCTAAATGCAGGTCCTGAAGGGCTTGCTTTAATAAATTGATAACACCTACTTTCAATTAGCCCAGCATCTGCAGAACAACAATTAATTTCAGCAGCATTGTTAGACAAACGGTGCTTTGTTAATTAGGTTAGCTGCCTTTCTGCCGTCTCTGTTTTGCTTAATTGCACCTGGCAAATGCTTTTTGTCACACACCGTGCCACCATGTTGTTCCAGCATGCTCGGAGGTTATCGCTGGCTTCTCGTAACAGACGGGACTGCCTACCCAGAGTCTGCCAGAGTCGGCAGGCTGGCGGAAGGCAGGCGCTATCCCCCGGCATTTCTGCGATTTGCCTGGGTCACACACCGACAGATAAGACAGCAAGGACCAGGCACAGGCCTGCTCACCACTGGACCAACACTCTTTCTGACAGCCTCTCCCTTGTCACGCCTTCTGCAGAGAAAAGCTGAACCTCCTTCTGGTCTGGACTGTCCTGCTCAAGAGTTCTTCTAGCCATCCGTGGAGCTTGGAGCTTGAATCCACACTGAGCCAGTGCATTCTTTCCACTTCTTTCTAGCTACTCACATTGACCTCCATGGTCCATGGTCACCCTTCCTCCAAGACCAATAGCCACCAGCTCAACTCTATGGTCCCCTTGCAGATCCCACCAAGTATGGCCATGTCTGCTAGGCTTGGCCACAGTAGAATGTAAGCAAAGGGGAGGTTACACTTGTAGAAGATCCCTTGAGGAGGTGGTCACTTGCCCTCTGCTTCCCCTTCTCAAGGGCAGGAATGGGAATGTTTGTGGGAGTCCAACTGAGATCCTGACAGCAGAGTCAGGCCCCACGGGAGTGGTTAATAGCAGACAGAAATGACCTGCATCCAAGGTCCATAATTATAGAGTGGAGTCGTACTCACCTGGCCACCCGTCCACTTCCACTTTCACAGGAGAGAAGCAGCCACTCTGTCTCATTAGCCCCCCACCCCCACCCCCACCATTCACTTTCCACTAAAGCGTCTGGATCAACAGGCTAACTGCTGAGGAACTTGGGATCTTTTTGGAGATATGGAGTTTACATATAAGGGCTCAGGAATTGTGCTGGGCTCTTCCGGTTCTAAAGGGATGGTAAGGGAGGCGGAAGTCGGGAAAGCCGTGGTGTGCTGCTGAGGACAGAGAGATATATATTCATGTGGTGTTCTTTCTGGCATTACTAGATGGTGGATTCAATCTGACTTGCTCCCCCATTAAAAATAAACTATCATTTTGCCAGACTTGCACCCGGGAGGTCCTTGCACCAAGGATACTCCTTGTCTGGTCTCTATTTGACACTGGTAGTTAGCCCCTATGTGAGTTACCAGACCTACATACAGTTAATGAAGATATCTCTTGCATAGTAGCTAAGGCTGTCAACATAGCCTCCTCAAGGAGGCTTTGGGGAGAGCTACCAAAGCAGGGCTAGAAGGGGAGGCTCAAAGTCAAAGCCCGGTAGCAGCAGAGGCTAAGATGGGGGTGAGGTGAGAGATCCGTTACAAATTGAAATGGAGTCTCCCCTGAAGCCACTGACAGCACTGGATTCCTTTGCTTACTTAGAGTCTTCTTCTGTCAGTCCATCTTCTACACAGATCTTTCTCCTCTGGGAACCAGAGGAAGTATCCTGGCCTTCAGAGAGGTCTCTTTGAAGGAACACAGCACTGACTTCTACTAGAGACCTACAGAGTCAGAAGGCTCAATTCTACACCATGTTTTTTAACACCATAGGACAGATGGCTTAAATTAAAGACTCTTTAAATGCAATTTTCTTAAAGGTGAGCTCCCACCACAATTCATCCTGGGAGATTCTTTCTGTGTTATAACCCTGAGCTGGGATGATCTTCCCACGCAAATGTTTCATTTGGAGCCCAGATCCAGCTCTCCAGTGCATGAGGACCCAAACTTCAGTGTTCTTCTCTACACAGACGAAGACATTTGTCCTAGAGAGTTGGGATAGTCCCTTAAGCCTCTAAATTCTACACTAGCCCTCTCTTATGGCTTTGAGTCTCCATCTTGTTTAAATCTCCTAGTTATTTCTTATTCTTGACTTAAAACCTTTATGTCTTTATTTTCCATGTCTTAGAGAAATAAGCTTGCCCTCATAGTCAAGATAATAAGCTGACATCTCTACTGGAATGTCTAATAGACATCTTAATCTCTCCCCCAACTGCAGTCTGGCTTCTGTCAGTCTTCTCTGCTAGTCAGTAATACCCACAGCTAGTCAGCTACATAGGGCAAGACACAAGAAACAGCATTGACCTGAAGCTTGACGACTCTCATGACCTAGTGTTATATGTTATAATAGCACTCTCAGGATGGCAAATCTTTTGGTCTGCCAGTCCAGGATAAGAACCCATAAAAAAAAAAAAAGAAGAAGAAGAAGAAAGAAAGAAAGATTCATCAAGTATTTATAGTAGTCACCTCTTCCTTTTATAGGTAATCACAGACACTTCTTGTATTTCACTAGAAGTCATCAAGCTCTCAGATATAAGACTTCTTAAATCTATTTTGGCCCTCTTTATTAAAAAAAAAATATCAGTGTCATATAAACTGGTTGGAATCTTCTGGAAATTTTTTGTGCTCCAAGCTTTAGCACAGATGTCAAGAGTGGTTTTATGATCCCACTGATATTTATATTCCAGGTCATGATTTGTCTGGATTTGTTGCCTTATTTGGGCTAATTCCCCTACCCCAGACTACACTACATCCATCCTTTCCATTTTGTATGTTTTGTTCTTTGAACAAAGCCATGACAGTAAAGCAGGAATTGACACACTGTGCTTTCTCTTTGTCATCTTCTAGCATTATCCACGTGCCATTGACAGTTGAACCATGTCAACAAAACTTTCAGAATCCTTTTAAAAATATTCAGAACATTTTTCATTTAGGAAATCCTTCTAATCCTTCTCCTTCCTTATAATCTTATTCCAGATTTGTGCCATACTCTGGCACTTCTTATACTAATTTTGTTTTACCCTATAAGTCAAGTTCATAAGCACTTCCCCCAGCCTCTGTCTCTTGTAAGTCTCCTTTCTTGGCTTCTCTTCATCATGCTGACTTCTAAGTTAAAAGTGCCTTAGGGATCAAACTTGAGCTCATCTTTTCTCTACTTTACAAATGTCTGCCTGGGTATTCAGATCCAGATCTACAGCACTAAATGTTGGGTGTGCACTGACAACAAAACTACTTATTGAGTCAACAACAAATAGCAAAGAAATCACCTGTGAACACAACAAGACAGGTCTAGGATTACTTTGGGAACTCAGCAAGCCACGGGTGAGTGCAAATATGTGTGGCTCATGGACAGAGAGGGGTGACTCCTGGGGATAAAAGCCTGTATCTACTCAGAAGCAACTGGTAACAGTCCAGCAGTTGCCAGTTGAGGCACCACCTCCGGTTTGAATTTTATCAACAAATAGATTACAGCAGGGAGGAGAGGATCCCCTACAGCTCACCAAATGAACTGTGAGTCTCCACTGCTACTGTCCCTTAGAGGCTGCAGCAACAGCAGGGAGGTCCTGTGCTGACAGCAGGTGGACAGAGACCAGATAGGGTAACTCAGGAGAAGGCACACACTCCCAGTGGTCTGGAAGTAGGGCTGCACAGTGGCAGCCATTCCACATTATTCTTCCCATGAATTAAGAGACACACTGAATAACTGCCTCAGAACCCATGGAGTACAAACAGGATTTATTTTTAGAAAGTCACAAGGCCAACGAGTGCTGCTCGGCTTGGCTTTGGCTGCTGTCAGAGCAGCAGAATTAGGCTTTGGACCCTCAAGGTGTGAGAATCTCTTTGCATAAGCACTGTGCTATCACTTCTCCACCCTGTTTTATCTCTAGATTAGGAGTAAGTAATTAAGCTAAAAATATTCAATTTATAGTTAAAAAGCCAAAAGCATACCATAGCCTAAAGGGAAGATAAAGAACATAAGAAAAATTAACAGCCACTTTTCTTCACCTTAAAGATTTAGGCAACATTAAAATAACTGTTAATTTCCACAAATGTGAACTCTTTAATGACCTTATTTAAACACAAGTCTATCCAGGCAACTGTGATCAGTGAATTGAATAGTACTGAGAGAGGGACCTCATAACACAATATATACAATAATTAAAGCAAGAAGAAGCACTGGAGAAGGGAACCAGGACAAAAACCCAGGTAAACCTCCCAAAAGTAGAAGAATAGAAGAATGAAGACAACATCCAAACACTAAATGAGGCATTAGTCACAGGAGTGAGCAAAGATTTTGAAAGTAATAGCATTAGAAATGGGGAAACAGCAAATGAGACTCTGAAAGAAAAAAAAATAATTATCTCGAGGTAATTAGAAAGCTTAAAGCTGAAATAGCTGAGCTAAGAGCACAACTAGCTGAACAAGCCACTTCAGTATCAGTACAAGGTAACAAAATAGCTGAACTACAGAAAACAACAGAGGGGAGAGAGAATAGAATAAATGAGGCAGAAAACAGATTTAGCAGGATTGAGGACAAAATAAGAAAGAAGTAAGAGATCTCAAAAAGGGATTAAGAGATACTGAAAATAACAGAGAGACATTTAGGATGACTTCAAAAGAAGTAATATATGCATTATTGTCTTACCAGAGGAAGAAATAAAGGGAGTGGAAGAAAGCATTCTACTGGACATAATAGCTGAGAACTTTCCTACTCTAGACAAGATAAAAGACATAAAGATTCAAGAAGACCAAAAAGTCCCAAACAGAATTAACCCAGACTTACTGACACCAAGACACATCCTATTTAGAATGAAAAGGAATAAGGATGGGGAAGGATCCTGAAGGCTCCAAGAGAAAAACAGAGTCACCTACAGAGGAAAACCCATAAGATTAGCAACAGATTTCTGCACACAAACACTAAAGGCCAGAAGAGATATCTACTGAGTGCTCAATGAGAAAGGCATTCAACCAAGACTACTGTATCCACTAGATTGTCACTCAGACTAGATGGAGCCCAAAAAAAATCCTTCTCAGACAAGGAACAGTTGAAAGAATCAGCTATCACTGATCCTGCCCTGCAAGAAGTCCTAAAAGGTCTCCTATAAACATCACATCAGTATAAACATGCCATATGTCAAAACACTCTAAAATTTTAGAATAATGGCATTAAAATACCTTTAATCTATGATATCAATAAGTGTCAATGGCCTGAATTCACCTATTAAAAGACACAGAGTAAGAAGATGGATTAGAAAACACAACCCAACCATATAATATCTGCAAGAATCCTACCTAGTTTCTGTTTTCAACAAGAAAAATATAACTCATAATGAAAAGATGGAAAACTATCTTATAAGCCAATGGACCACCAAAAATGGGGGGGAAGAGTAACAGCTATTCTCATATCTGACACAATAGACCTCAAAATAAATAAAATTTTAAAAGATAGGGATGGACATTACTTAGTGCTCAGAGAATCAGTCAATCAAGAGGACTTAACAACTATTAACATCTAAGCACCCAATGAGAAGCCATCTAAATACATCAAACATTTACTGAAAGAGCCACAGGAATAGATTAACAGCAACACAGTCATAGTAGGGGTCTTCAGCACACTATTCTCTCAACTTGAAAGATCATCCAGGCACAAAATCAATAAAGAAACTAGGGAGCTAAATGAAGAGATAGATAAACTAAAACTATTATATATTTTCAGAGCCATTCACCCCAAGAAACTGGAATACACATTCTACTCAAGTCCACATGGGTCATTCTCAAGGATAGACCATATGTTAGGACACAAAGACAGTGTCAACAAATTCAAGAGCATTGAAATCATCCGAAGCATCTTCTTAGACCACAGTGGAATTAAACTAACACTTAACAATAAATAAAAAAACTAGTAAAAGTCCCCAATGTAGAAATATTACACTACTTAACAATTACTGGGTCAAAGAGGAGATTAAGGAAAATATCAAAATCTTTCTAGAGTTCAATGAAAATGAAGACATGAGCTATCAAAATATTTGGGACACAGCTAAGGCGGTAATGAGAAGGAAGTTCATACCCATACAAGCACATATTAGGAAACAAACAAATGAAAAAGTCTCAAAGAAACAACCTTCTAAAGACTTAGAAGAAGAACAAAGGAAGCCTAAAGCAAACAGAAGGACTTAAAGAACTAAAGTTAGGGAAGAAATAAATAACATCAAAAATAAGAGAACCATACAAAGGAACTAAAAAACGATTAACAAAGCCAAAGACACTAAGCAGAACTTGGACTGAAGTTGGTGTATTGCACCAAAGTAAAAGACTTTGGGGTGAGGGTGTGGGGAGGGTTCAGCTTCTGGAACATGGGCAGAGGAGGAGCTAGTGGGGGTTGTATTGTAACGGGGAAAACTGGGAAATATTATGCATGGACAAACTATTGGATTTTACTGTCAACTGTAATCCATTAATCCCCCAATGTAGAAATTAAAAAAAATAATAAACTACTTATTTGCTCACACTTAACTACATACTGTATCTCTCTATTTGGACATTCATCTAGGTCAAGAAAAAAATCCTAGGTCAAGCCTATGATCATTTTCCCATGTAATATATGTCCAATCTGCCAGCTAAATCTCCACTTTCAGGAATACATTCAAGGTCCAATGTTTTGTTTGCTTTACTCCTACACTGACAAATAAGACATCATCCTGGTCATCCTCCATGCTTCTGCTTCTGCCCTATAATCCATTTTCCACATATAGGCACTTTCTCCACAGTTTTCCCTATAGTATATCCCAGATAGACCTTCTTTGTTCTGCTTTTACATCTCTTATCACACAGTTCTCGTCTTTGTGGACCTGTTCCATTTCTTTCCAGCTTCAGTAACCTGTGTGCTTAGTTAAGTTCCTAGCTAGAACATTCTTTGCAATGTCCTCACTCCAATCCAATCTCAGTTCAAAAGTCACCTCAGAAGTAGTCACAAGCCCTGTCAGTCTCTTACTTCTCCATGACTCTATGTCACTATCTCCTATATCATTTATCATTTGGCAGACTTGCTTTATCTGCTCCACTACATGCCCACATATTGGCTGAAAGTAAACCTGAAGATAGTCACCTTGTGCTCCGAGTCTAAAGAAGTACCTGCGATCAGTGGACCCTCCTGGAACATATGTTGACATGAGTTGACATATTCAACTAATGACTTCAGTCTGTCGTCTGACTGTGTCCACCACAGAATTTGCAGAGAACTGGGCATGCAGAGAGGGAGGAGGGAAAGAGACTTCAGTGAGAATGCTATTCTCTGCTGAGTGAGTCCTAATCATTTTTGAAAGTTGAATATGATGAGGAAGAAAAATAACATCTGAGAAGCCAATGGTCCCCATTAAAAGAGATTATTCTGAGGCCTGGATAGAGCTTCTTACAGTGTTGATAAGAACTGACTAGTACTCAGATAAATTTCTAACAAAGAAAGTAGCTGTGACTCAGGAGCACACAGAGAGACTCCTGAGTGGCGACTTCCCCCACAAGCCACGCAGATTCAATCAGAAAGCCTATCAGCAACTTCATCAGGACAAATCAATGTGCTGCACAACTCCTAGAGTCTAGGAGATGGCAGAAGTTCTGTCCAGACTGCTTCTATTGTGGGAATTATTACCGACAAGTCTCCAAAACAGAGCCTGTTTCTATTCCATGTACGGCAAGGACCAGTGGTGGAAAACCAGGCCTTGAAAAACCACCAGAGTATTCTAGACTAATGTCAACCATGTGGCTGACACATGGAAAGTCAGCCTGGCATCTATAGCTTTTCCAAACATTCTGGAATTTTCCTCAGACTGGTGGTATATTCAGACTAACAGAAAGAATAGCATACACTACTCCCATACCTCTGCCTGGGATCTCTGCTTCAGATCAACACGCAGGGTGACTTACTTGCTCTTGGAATTATGTCTTTAAGATCAGTTTCCAGTGAAGAAAGGTCCATGAGATTAACGACCTATTAATTCCCCACACTTGTCCAGCCCTACTGCAAAGGTAAGACTTGGGGAGGAAATAGCCGAATTGCACCAGCTGTCCACTTTCTACAGATCTCGGGTGTCCCCAGCAGCTTGCAATCCATGTGTCTCCATTCTCTTCTATCTTGTCAGCTTCAGATGAGCACAATGGCCTTCCTCCTGCTGTCCCCACCCTGCTCTGCCCTGCCCTTAGGCTTCCTGCAGTTTTTTTAAAAATTGATTTTTATCTTTATCAAAACTATGCCTGTGTAAGATTCAGAGTGAGGGTCAGCTGCTGACACCCATTAAACTCACATGTTACCATGTGAACAGCCTAGATTTGAGGCCACTATCCCCACCTATAAGGGGAAAGCTTTATGAGCAGTGAAGCAGGATTGCAAATGTCCCTCTTTCTCTCTCCCTCACTACCTCTGCCTTCCCTCTTAATTTCACTCTGCCCTATCAAATAAAAAAAAAAAAAAAAAAGGAAAAAATAGTACAGAGGCCAAACAACAACCTTGGTAGTAAAAAAGAGAAGAGAGACAGAAAGGTAAAAAGAAAAGAAAGACAGAGAGAAAGAAAGAAAGAAAGAAAAAAAGAAAGACAGAAAGAAAGAAAGAAAGAAAAAAAGAGAGAAAGAAAGAGAGAGAGAGAAGGGAGGGAGGATATTGGCATTGTTTTATGGAGGTAATATCCTCTTCTATCTCTCTAGTAAAGTCCTCATTTCCCCCCTTTATTATCTGCATTTTATTAGCATTTGTCAAGCTGAATCTGTTTTGTTTTATTTGGGTTTACAGTTTATTCATTTCTGCCCTTCGCTGCATGTTGTCTTGAAATACCTAAAGTGGATGAGTACTCTTTGTGAATCCAACCTGTTGACTGTGTCCCCTAGACAACATCTGACTCACATTTATCCTGCAGAAGTGCCCACTATTTTCATTTCTCTTGGACAAGTCTGATTCTTCAGTGAACTCTCTTTCACCGCCTGCCTTGGGAGCCGAGGCTTGGCTGTGAATGTCGCAGAACCCAGCAGGGACAAAGGCAGGCAGGCAGGCACTCTGCTGTATTCCCTACACGGGGCTGTACCTGCTGTCCAGCCCTGGGACCCTCCACCTTATCTTCTCCAAAGATTAAATTTCAATTTCTGTTGGGACTGGGGTGTTTGTACTGGCCCGTATCAGAGACTTCAGAAGGAAATATGAGGGGATCTGTCTGCTTCTTAAATAGACCTGCAGCTACTTCTCCTGGTTTTCAGCACTCCCATGCATATCTTGTACAGCAATGCCTCTGACCTCTTGGGGATTCTACTGTGTAAACTAGGTTTTTCAGGAGTTTCTACTTCTACCAGTGGGGAATTTTTTTTTCTTTATCAACTGAGCTACCTCATTTGGCGCTCACCATCTGCTTTCCAATTCTCTAAACTTTGTTATTTTTGTCCTTATGGGTTTATGTCTTTTTAAAATTGTGTCTTACTGAAACATAGAACAGCCACAGAGAGATGGTAAGAATAAACCTTGAATAATGTTGAAAAACTGAACAGGGTTGTATGACTAGTAACTACATTATAAAACACCGTTACCAAGTTCCACAAGCCCACTCTGTGCTCCCATCCAGTCTCCATACCTCTTCCCAAGGCCCTCTCCACAATGCTGGCTTCTAGCGGCATTAAGTGAGCTGGTTCTGGTTCTAACACTATAAAAATGGAACTACACAGCACAAATCATTTCATGTCTTCTTTCTTTCAGTCAACATTTTGTCTGTGGCATGAACCCAGACAGCTGTGTGTAGCTGTAGACGATTCATCCTCGTGGCTAGGAATATTTCCGACTTTATAATCATACAGTCATGTTGTTGCCACCTGTCACGTTGTGTCGCAGAGGAGAGAGAAGAGACCAGGAATTTGTGGCGGCTCGGGAACGCAAATCCTTATTCACTCGGACGCCTCAGAGTTTGGTGTGAGCACAGCAATTCAGGCCACGTGGAGCTAGCAAGATGGCTGCCTCCCACTATGTGCAGCAGCCCTTCTCTGAGTCAGGTCACCGAAGAGAGGAAAAAAGCAAGAGAGAGAAAGGTGGAAGCAGGAAGGCTTTTATGGGAGAAATTCTGGTAGTGGCAAGTAAGGACATTCATTTTTCAAAAACACCAGTTTTCTCAGATCTCTTCTATTACTAAACATCTTCCTATGGTTCTCGAGATAAATTTTTAATTTCTTCCCTTAGTCCTTTAGATTCTTCCTGAGCTGTCTCTCCATAACTCCCCACATCTTTCCCATCTGTGTGTGGCCGCAACTATCTGCCACATCTGAAAATGAACTGAACACACCAGAACTCTCACCTAAGCACCTACACCATCAGCTAATTAGTGCTGCTTCCTAAGTTGCTTTTCCCAACCTTCTGTACCTGGCTAACACCTCAAGCACCACTGAGAACCAGTGCCCGTGAAATAGCTCACCTGGGTGGGGGTCGGGTGGTAGCGCAGCAGGTTAAGCGCACATAGTGCAAAGCGCAAGGACCAGTGTAAGGGTCCCGGTTCGAACCCCGGCTCCCCACCTATAGGGGAGTCGCTTCCCAGGCAGTGAAGCAGGTCTGCAGGTGTCTGTCTTTCTCTCCCCCTCTCTGTCTTCCTCTCCTCTCTCCATTTCTCTCTGTCCTATGTAACAACAATGACAACAATAATAATTACAACAATAAAAAACAACAAGGGCAATAAAAGGGAAAATAAACAAAATTTTAAAAAGGTGTCTTTTAAAAAAAAAAAAAACTGTAGCCTTAAGAATATAGGGAAAAACCCATGCTTCAGAATTTATGTGATGATCGCTGAGGAGGCGCCGGTTGGCTTGAGTTTCCTGGGGCCCTGTGTGCTGGCGGCACTCCCGTGACGGGGAAATAGTCCTGTGGGAAGGTACAGCCCGCACAGGGTGTGGGGTGTGTGTGAGGGGGCAAGAAGAAGTGGAGGACTGACTACTGACTTCATCTGGGCAAACGCTCTCCTTTCCCGGCCTTGCTGGTCCAGGGCAGTTTGTGCCCTCTGCCCGCCGGAGCGGTATTGTCTGTAAATGCAGACTCCTATCCTGCGGCTTCTGTAGTCAGCTCCAGTGGATTTAAAGAAAAAAATGGCAAGCATTTCTGACCTTTAAGAAAAATGGAACAGAGGGGAGGTTGACCTTTGCCTCCTATCTTCCTTTCTTTCTTTCTCTCTTTCTCTCTCTCTTTCTTCTTTTCATTTATTGGATTACAGTTGTTTGACACATGGGTATAATTTCATCTTCCCAGGACAAGTGTCTGCAGGGGGAACCAGCATAATGGTTGTACAAACAGATTCTCATGCCAGAGCTCTGAGGTCTCAGGTTCAATCCCCTGTGTCACCATCAGTCAGAGCTGAGTAGTGCTCTGGAAATAAAACCAACCAACCAACTCACAGAACGCATGACAAGTGTCTGCAGAATACCCTCACCCCCCAGTTTAGGTCTTTCCCACCATCATGCACAAGGACCCCAAAGGCCCTCCCCCACCTGTTCTCCCCATCCTGCCTCTTCTCCTTGGCTCACTCTTCAAGGACAACCCCAGCTCTGACAAGGGACCCTTTTGGGGAATGGCTGCCTTGCCCTGCACATGACACTGGGGACATAAGTGTAGATCCAGGGCAGGATACTGGCCAACACAGCAGGGATTTTCTAGCCTGTCTTTGCTTTAGTCTTTCAATTTCTGGGATGAGGAAATTGAAAAATAAATGTTAAGTGGGACGTGATCTAAACACCTAATGAAAGCTAGCTAGTTAGTGGGTTTTGGGGGGCAAAATCCCACAGCCCTACAAAAGCTGTGTGCGGCAGTGCGGCTCGGCTCCAAGGGGTTTTGGCTCCAAAGGCCAATCCACTAGGGGGTGGAGGGATTTCCTCTTGCAAAACTGACTTAAGAAGAACTATTAAAACAAGATTTATTTATCAGTGAGAGAGAGAACCAGACCATCACTCTGGCACATGCAAAGCTGGGGTCTGAACTTGGGACATCATGCTTGAGAGTCCAATGCTTTACACACTGTGCCACCTCCCAGGCTGCAGGAAAAGGACTTTTTTGTGTGGTGTTAAGAAGCAGCTGGAGCCTCAGTCAGAGAGTCCTGGGATTCCCACACAAACACCATGAGCCTAGACCTTGACTAGATCCCTCTCTCCACTGTCACTGGTCGCCTCCATCAGGAATAACATAATGGACCCCTTTGGGGTCCCTGTAGGACCTTGCCCTCAGTGTGGCTCAACAAGGGTAGAGAATGTTCCATCCTCCGAAAGGGGGTTGGATAACAAACATACTCTATTACCACCTGAGGAAGATGGGTCCTGAAATTGGTGCAACTTGCAATGTTCTTACTCATGACCACAAAGTGTGAGCTCAGATCTACAGGGATGCAGAGGTCACATAGGCTCCTAAGCTGAATATGGGCCCCAGATCAAATCGATGGGGTTTACAGTCAGCAATATTTATACACGTTTCCCATATTTGGAAGCTACTCTTTTCCCTGATCCAGCTTTCTGGTCCTTTTTCCAGCCATGACATCATCTTCCCAGACAATAACTTGGATCCACCTGCATATCGGATGTCAAGCTCAGGCAAAAACGAATAAAGTCATGGGTCCTTTGGAATATACCTAAAATAGACCTATTAGCAATTTCCAAAATGAAGACCCCAACTCTTCATCTGCACTATTACAGCTTTTAGGTTCATGATTAGTCAATAATTTGTTTGGCTTTATATATTAACTCTTTTTCAGCCACCAGGTTCTAGATGCTACCATGACGCTGACCAGGCTTCCCTGGACAGACAACCCCACCAATGTGTCCTGGAGCCCCGCTTCCCCAGAGCCCGTCCCCACTAGGGAAAGAGAGAGACAGGCTGGGAGTATGGACCGACCTGTCAACGCCCATGTTCAGTGGGGAAGCAATTACAGAAGCCAGACCTTCCATCTTCTGCTCCCCACCATGACCCTGGGTCCATACTCCCAGAGGGATAAAGAATAGGAAAGCTATCAGGGGAGGGGATGGGATATGGAGTTCTGGTGGTGGGAATTGTACCCCTCTTATCCTATGGTCTTGTCAGTGTTTCCATTTTATAAATAAATAAATTTTAAAAAATTCAAAAAAAGAAGAAATTTATAATGAAAGTGGCACCTACTGACCAGAGTGACTGAAATATAAGCAATCCTGGAATGGGGGAGGCCCGACAGTTTCCTGAGTCAGCTGGAGGCCTCCCTATACCACCACAAGCGCTCACTCCAAGGCCTCTGATCTGATCCTTGCAGGGCACTCATTGCTTCTTCCCCCCCATTCTCTTTTGTCTCCTCCTCCTCTTTCTTCTCCTCCTCCTCCTCATCCCCCTCCTCTCTCTCTACCTCTCTCTCTCTCTCTCTCTTTCTTTTTGTAGTACTGGGACTTCAAATGTATGAGTTCACACTCCCTAATCAACATTATCATTCTTTTTCTCAGTCTGAGGCATGCATGACCTTAACTTAGAGCTCATTTCAGAGAGATACCCCCCATGCCATGGCCCTCCATGTATTGCCAGCACGCAGCAAGACACAGGCCCTACCAGCTGAGCTCTTCGCATCCCTTCTGAATGGAGCTCTCAGAGTGTCTGTGGGCTGACTGAGGAAGGGGAACCAGGTCCTGCAGCCCCAGGCTGGTTCTCTAAGGCAGGTGGGGGTGGGGGCGGGGTGGCCAGGGAACGTTGTCCCCCAGCCCAGCTGCTCCCAAGTGTTGGGTGTCCCTGCACGTCCTTGTCTCTGGGGATATCCAGTTTCTCCCCTGCCCTGGAGACTTGTGCCGGTGTGGATTGGGGTTATATTTCAATCTGACCAGAAAACCGCACATCAGGAAACGTAGCTAATCAATTAGTTCCAATTAATTATGGGAAAAAAAAACCACTCAGACGTGTTTCCAGCTGTGGGCTGTGGTATGTTTCCCGTCTGCTGTAATTAGAGACATTTAGGGCTTGTGGTGAGAATGGTTTCATCAGAGGGATGAACAGGGACAGGAAGGGAGCAGGTGGTTAGAACTGACCCTGGATGGCAGCTAGGATGCTGCAACCACTTGCGCTCCATCCACGTGTAGCCCTGCTGATACTGACCAGAGCTCCAGGAGCGCAGCTCTGGGCTTCTATAAGCTTGCTGTCCACAACCCTACCTGTGTGTTGATGCTTTCTTCTGCTTTTCCCTGGTGTGACCCCAGGAAATGTAGGGAACCTGTGACTATCTCTTTAAGGACTGGAACAAGTCGGCATAACAGAACCCTGTGGTAGCAATTGTCCCATTGCCCCTGGGGGAAGTTCCGCTGGGCCATGGAGGACTCCCCCACTGTGAGCACAGGCCTGGGCACACCAGCTCACATGCTGAGCTCCATGGCAGCTGGGAGAAAAGGAAAGAGTCTAAGTGGTCGTGGACGTGGACGAGGCCCGAGATGGGACTCAGGCCACTTCTGCTTGAGCTCAGCGCTCACCTCCCTTTACTCCAGAGCTGAGTCACTCCACTCCTCTGCACCTCACTCTGCTCATCATCTGTGCGACCGTGAAGAGGACCCGGCAGGGCTGACTGTGTGGAACAGGGGTGCTGCCTGCTGTCTGGGCAGGTTATCAAGGAGAGAGAAGTGACGGGTAATTGGCACCTTATACCAAGTGTGCGGGGACCATCTTCTCAGTCTCTGAAGAGAATTGTTCTAAGCTCAGGCCATTTTTCATGTTGCTTCTTTGCAGAAAAAAAACCAAATAAACCAACAGACAAACAACTGCCTTGTGGGGCTGTAGCCTCCCAGCGGGTGTGGGAAGATGTGGTGCTTCTGACAGGAAGCTAGTGCGAAGAGGGTCTCAGGTCAACACCTCCCTGGGGAGCCAGATTTTTGTAAGAGGACCAAGGCAGGGCCAGCCAGAGCCGGGCCCACTCCCACAGGAGCAGCTGGGGCCCATGGGCACAGGTGCAAGTCGTGATTGTGGCAGGATAGAGCAGGACCCCCAGTCTCAACAGCTGAGGATGCTGCTGTGCGCCAGTGAGGGGAAGTAACACGTGGCGCCCAGCTGGTGTGTGCCTGCTGTCTCTCACTGTTCTTCCTGGCCGTCTCTCTCCCGCCCGCGAAGCTAGCCTCCTGGCCGTCTCTCTCCCGCCCGCGAAGCTAGCCTCCTGGCCATCTCTCTCCCGCCCGCGAAGCTAGCCTCCTGGCCGTCTCTCTCCCGCCCGCGAAGCTAGCCTCCTGGCCGTCTCTCTCCCGCCCGCGAAGCTAGCCTCCTGGCCGTCTCTCTCCCGCCCGCGAAGCTAGCCTCCTGGCCGTCTCTCTCCCGCCCGCGAAGCTAGCCTCCTGGTCGTCTCTCTCCCGCCCGTGAAGCTAGCCTCCTGGTCGTCTCTCTCCCGCCAGCGAAGCTAGCCCGGCAGTTCTGTAGTCCCAGGCCTCAGGCTTTGCTTTTGTTTGTTTGTTTAAGAAATCTTCCCCACACCCCTCTCCCCCAGTGTGTCCCTGGAAAACTTGCTTACCAGGGGGTATTAACAATGCTGTGGTGTTCTCTCACACGGCCTTGGCTGGTCAGGTTTCCAAGAGTCCCCGTTTACCACTGTGTTACTTGGGGTGTTGCCCAGGTCTGTGCTGACCCCCTGGCAAGAACTCAGAGCTGGGCAGGCTCCTCACATGCAGGGCAGGAGTTTCATCCCTTGGGCAGGTTGACCCAGTGGTTGGATATTTATTTTATTATGTTTGCTAACTAGGTTATTGCTGGGACTTGGTACCTACATGGTTCCACTGCTCCAAATGGCCACCCCTGCCCCAAACTGAAACATTACAATTTATTTTATTAAAAAAGCCACTTGTAATACTAGGCATCTAAAATAATTTCTTAAAATGTAGACAACAGTAGCTTTCAAATGACAGTCAAATAATGATGGTACAGTAAGGGTTCTGGGGGCCTCTTGGGAGTGAGGGTTATTTGAAGGTGTCTTAGACTTTGGGCCCATTCTTTTTTATTTGTTTATTTTTTAAATTTGTTTATTAATGGTTTAATACTGATTTACAAAATTACAAGATAATAGGGTATAATTCCACACTTTCCCAGCACCAGAATTCCATGTCCCCATTCCCTCCACTGGAAACTGTATTATTTCTCCCAAGATCGCAGATATGGGTTGACTGTTATTTCTATAGCTACTTATCTATATTTATATTTATTTTCCCATGTTTTTTTCTATGGTCCTGCCTTTTCTTCCTTTTTAAGTCATACCTACATCTATTAGTGGAGAGAAAGGGAGAGAGAGAGAGAGAGGAGACCTGAGCATCACTCTGGCACATGAGATGTTGGGAGCTGAACTCAGAGGATCTCAAGCTTGAGAGTCTAAGACTATCCACTGTGCCACCTTCGAGGCTCCAGAAACTAGATTTTCTGCCCTCTAGCTCACTGTATCCCAGCTGAATGCCAGGCGGTGTGAGCAGAGGTTCACCTCCACCCCTTTTCATCTGTGGTATCAAGGTCTCAAGTGTGCACCATCCCATCATTCCTTTTTTTATAATATAAAACATTCTTGTTATTAACAATTGAGTAATGGCTTACAGGATTATAAGATTTCCTGGATATAGTTTCACACTGCACCTGACACCAGAATTCAGTGTCCCCCATGCTGATAACCACCATAGTTCTGCCTGAGAGACGGTTCTATTTTTTTTTTTTTGCGACTTATGCCCTAGTCACCTATATTTTATATAAGAACAGGACTACCTACCTGGTAGTTGTCTTTCACTACTTTACTTATTTTGTAAATATCATCATTTACATAATCACCTCCAGTTCCATTTGGTCAGGAAGAACACCGTATAATCTTATTTATTTATTTATTTATTTATTATTGCATAGAGACAGAAAGTTTGAGAGGGGATGGGGAGATAGGGGATGGGGAGACACCTGCAACCCTGCTTCACACTCATGAAGCTTCCCCCCTGCAGGTGGGGAGCAGGGGTTTGAACCTGCATCCTTATGCACTGTGATGTATGTGCTTCATCAGAGGCACCACCATCTGGCCTCCACAATATCATCTTTTTAAACTGCAGAGTAGTAGTCCATGGAATATATGTCCCATAACTTCTGTATCCAGTCTTCTGCTGATGGGCATTAAGGCTGCTTCCACTCCTTGACTTTGTGAATCGTGCAATGAGTAAGGGGTGGACATGTTCCATCAATTTAGTATTTTATTGTCCTTTAGATATATTCCATGGGAATTTTTAAAGGTCTTTAAATTTTTATTTGTCGGATAGAGACAGCCAGAAATCAAGAGGAAGGGGAGACAGAGAGTGAGAGAGAAAGAGAGACACCTGCTGCATTGCGTCAGCACTCACAAAGCCTCCCCCTCCAGGTGGTGACCGGGGCTCGAAGCCGGATACTTGCGTAATGTAACATGTGCTCAATCAGGTGCACCACCACCCAGCCCTGGGGTTTTTTTCTCCCAGACTACTGATCATCTCTGGCTTATGATGGTGTTAGGGGGTCTGGGGCCTCTGAACCTCAGGCATAAAAGCCTATTAGGTAAACCATGTGATTCTTCCCTCATCCTACTACATTTTTTTTTTTTTTTTGCCTCTCCAGGGTTATTGCTGGGGCTTGGTGCATGCACTATGAATCCACTGCTCCTGGAGACCATTTTTTCCCTCTTGTTACCCTGTTTTTTTTTTTTTATCATTGTTGTGGTTATTACTGTTGTTGCTATTGATGTTGTTGTTGTTGGATAGGACAGAGAGAAATGGAGAGAGGAGGGGGAGACAGAGAGTGGAAGAGAAAGACAGACACCTGCAGACCTGCTTCACCACCTGCGAAACGACTCCCCTGCAGGTGGGGAGCCAGGGGATCAAAGCAAGATCCTTATGCTGGTCCTTGCGCTTTGCACCATGTGCACTTAACCTGTTGCGCTACCTCCAAGCCCCTACTACTCTTCTTTAAAGATAGAGGAATAAAGAAGGGAGAGAAAGAGGAGAGAGGAGAGAGAGAAGAGATGGGAGATGGGAAAGGGGAGAGGGAGAGGGAGAGAGGGAGAGGGAGAGAGGGAGAGAGAAGCCACACAGCACTGTTCCACCATTTGTTGAGCTCCTCCCGGCCCTGTGATGCTCCCATGGCCCCAGACCTGGCTGCTCCTATAGATCAAGGAGCCTGCAAACTGTTGCATTCTGAGATGCTTTTGGCAAGCCAGGGCCCCAATCTTGATTCTTTCTGAGAAGCATTCGTGTCCCACATGTGGAGAGAGGCAGTGAAACAGTAATTGCAAGTTAGGATTCTGCCCCTAGGCGTGTTCTTTTCTGGTTGTGTGACCTTTGGAGAAAGCATTGCTCCTCTCTGAGCACTACCTTCATCTCAACACCACTTCTAAATACCATTCAGAAGAAGGCTGCACAGAAAATGAGAGTATGCCAGTGAGCATGAAGTCAACGCAGTCACTTAACACTGAAAACACACAATGACCATTTCTGGCCCTTAGCACAGGGGTGGCAGTGCTGGATTTGCCACCTGGCTCCTGTGGTTCTGTGACTTCATATGAGGAGCTGTTAGCATCTTGGCTCGCTCGCCAAGTGAGCTGCCTTGTCGAATCTTGGTGTCAGATCTCTGTCGTCCACATATCAGAAGCAGCAGCAGTGGCGTTGAGAAGTGTTGCCGAGGCTGAGTCAATAGCTGCCCTCACCATCCTTGGCTCTGGAAGGCCAGCTCTGCACATGCCAAGTTCTTCCCACATGGCGGTCTACTTACTGCTACCTCCAGGATCCCACGCCCGCCTTCTCACTCAGACTTTTGCTGTGGGAGTGCCATCTGGCCTTCCCTGCCTGGAGGGGTGCCCAGGATTAGGTAGAGAGAGGGCCCTGCAGCAGAGAGGACCACCTGAGGCACTGTTCTTGACTGTCTGAGCACCTCCTGCTTCCTGGTGTGACCCTGATCACATGTGCACAGTCACTGCAGTGAGTGGTGCTCTCAGCCAAGCATTCTGAGAGCCACACTTACAGGCCGGAGCTGCTGCTGGGGTATTTATAGACTGGCTGCAAATGGGAAGCATATGGAGCACTCTTCCAGAAATACCCTTTCCTTTCAGCTGTGTGCCGTGCTCAGCCATGCTGCTCTTTATCTGAAGATGCTCTCCAGCATATATATTGGGGTTATCATGCCAGATTGCAGGACATGGGGTGACAGCCCTTTCTCAGGGCTTGCTTCTCTTGGACTGCCATTGCCCTGGCCCATTCTCCAAGACCAAGACCATGCAAAGCCCCACCCCACCCCGGGGGTGAAAGGTGTGGCTGGGGTTTCCCTCTACATCCTGTTGCTTGACACATGGAGATGGTTGTGGGGGCTGTGGTGGGAAATGCCAAGCACAGGCTTTGGAATAATCTGGAACAAGTGCCTTCTGTTTCTGACTTTCCATCTCTGTGTCCAGATCTGAGAGCTGGCAATGGCAGGATATGCTTTGCTGAGGTCACAGAGACCATGGAGGAAAGGTGTTCCTGGCTGAATGAGGTCAGTGTCCACTGGAGCAGGTGTGGAGAACCGACACTGCTTGGAAGGCACATGGTGTCCTGGAATGGATGGCTCCCAGATGCTGTGCAGATGGACTCAGGGTCTGAGACATGCTGCTTGAGTGGCCAGGGAGTGGGGTCTGCCCCAGGCTGTGCTGTGGATCAAGCAGGCAGCCACTCCGTGGTTGTACTGGGCAGAGGTGATTTTTATTTCTTGGGCATCAGAAATAGACACAGGCTTAAAAACACAATGCCCTCCCACCTCCACCCCCAAACGGTGATATTGTGTCCTTTGGAACAAAATGTGTGGGACTGGAAGGCATTCATGTTCAGTGGAGTAAGTAAAGCGATGAAAGACACTTGTTCGATGGCTTCCCTCATAAGCAGATCTAGAGAAATGAAACATCGGGACTTGCAGAAACAACAAAACAAAACAAAAGAAGAAAAAGCAAAATGGAAATAAAGTCTTTGTGAGAACTGTGGTGGGTATTCCTGGGAGGTGGGGGCACAGACTGGGTGGTGGGTATGCTGTAGATGTACATCTTTTGATCTTATTATCTTGTAAACCACTCAAATCATTAGTGAAAAAAAAAGTTAATCAATACAATACTCAAGGTTTTCGAGAAGCGGAGGAGTGTGAACTAATACAAGCATTTTGGAAAGCAAATGTGAGACACCAAGAGCTGGACCATCCTCTAGTAAGAGCTAAAATAGTGTAGCATGCTTAGGGGACGTACTGGACCATCGTCTAGTAAGAGCTAAAATAGTTCTTCATGCTTAGGGGATGAACTGTTGGCATTGTTTGTATCTGTGTCTTGCTCTCTCTGTGCATCAGTGGAAAGTTTACAACAAAGGAAAAATATACATATTCAATATCAAGGACATTATTCAGCAAACCATTATGTAACCACCAGGAGGTTATTAGGTAGCTGTTCAAATAAACTATTTAAAATTAGGTGCAAAAATGTTCTTTATGATTAATAAGATTTTAAAAGATGCACAATTAAATATATGGTAATAGCACAGCCACAAGGACACTAAGATTATCTGTGACTTATATCATTACAAATTGAAAAAAGATATTCAAATAACCTATTAATAAAATCTGGGAAAGCATTCTAGACATTATTAATAAATGGCATGGCATTTTAAAAATAAGTGATTTTTTAAGATAGAGACAGTCAGTGAAAGAGACCACAGCACCAAAGCTCCTTTCTGTGTGACAGGGACAGCACTTGAACCACACGGGAAAGCACTGGACTACCCAAGGGAGCTATTTTGATGACTCAAGCAATTATTATTATTATTATTATTATTATTATTTACCTATTCAATTAAAAATGTTCAGTTCTGGTGAAATTCAAGCAAGGCAGTGGTGTCCATTCTATTTTAGACTTACCTAGATTACAGTCTTCTCCTTTGTATCTTAACTGTTGTCATTATACACATGCCATTCGAGTAACCTCAACATATCAAGATAAATCATTTTATTGCCATAATGTAAATAGAGAGCTATTCTATATTAGTAAGAAATTGTCCTACTGTGAGGAGTCAAGAGTTAAATAGTGAAGATGGTGGAGAAGAAATGATGCTAAACTCACTTCCTTTTCAGATACAAGGAAACTTCAGAAAATCCAGAGGCCCAAAGCATCATGAGGAAGTGGTAGAGTACTAGAGAAGTTGAACAAGTCCCCCCCCCCCAAAAAAAAAAAGTTTTGCCTAGAATGTCACCAGGATACCATGAACCAAGAGAGGGAAAGATGACAGAGATAAAAAGTCTCCTTCGGAAGAGTGAAGGGCTCACTCTGTACTGGAGACCTTGGTATGTGACGGGCTTACTCTGTACTGGAGACCTTGGTATGTGACGGGCTCACTCTGTACTGGAGACCTTGGTATCTGGGCACCGCTTTAGACAAGGAACCACACACAGTCATGCAGAGGGAACCTTCTTTTTAGGAGAACGGGACTCTAGGAAGTAGAGATTGGGAAGAACTCCTGGGGGAACTGATCACATAGATCTTAGGGGAGGATTCGCGTTTGGTGTACATGAAGTTTCAGCAAGAGGAGTCAGGTAGTACTGGACTGCCCCTTCATGCTCTCTTTTGATCCAATGGCACCTGCAAAGGTAAGGACCATAGTGGCAGAAATAAAACAAGGTGGGGGGGGCGCTGGGCAGTGGTGCATCTGGGAGAGGGTATGTTACAGTATGTAAGGGACCCGTTCAAGCTTCCCTTCTCTCTCTCTCCGTGTGTGTGTGTGTGTGTGTGTGTGTGTGTGTGTGTGTGTGTGTGTGTTTGTGTGTGCAGGGGAGGGGGGAGTTTTCCTCTCTATCTGTTCACTCTCTCTCTTCACCTTCTCAGCTGCTTCCTATCTCTATTCAAAATAAATAATTAAATTAAATTAAAAGAAATGAAATAAAGGATTCAAGATCTGCGAGTGGAACATCTGGTATCACAGCCATCAGAGATGCCTGAGGGCACTGAATGTTCCTCATCAGGGAACCCCTATAACTGCACAGATTAGAAAGGCTCTTTCTGCTGGGGGTTGGTAAATGACTCCATTCTATACCCACCATCTTCTAAGATGCATGAATAATTCTGGGAGAATCAGTGGCGAGCCAGGAGAAGCAGGAGACGGAGAAACCAGGAAACAAAAGCAGTAAGCAAGAGTGATTTCTGGCAGTCCCTTCCTTAAATATCTTCGGTTACATCATATGCAAATGACATCTGCTAATCATGCACACATGCTCCCGCCTTCCTCCTTGTGTACAGGCATAACATCACATATTCCCAATACCCTATGTTTATTGCAGCCGTATTTACAATCGTTTGTTGGGCTGCGCCGCGGTGGGGAGAGAAGAGACCAGAGCAGAGAGGGAACACAAATCTTTATTTGCACCAGTACCTCAGAGAGAGAGAGCAAAAACGGTTCGGGCCATGTGGAGCTAGCAAAATGGCAGCCTCCCACTATGGGCAACAACCCTTCCCTGCGTCAGGTCACCGAGATGAAAAAAAGGGCAAGAGGGAGAGAGGCGGGAACAGGAGGGCTTTATAGGGCAAAACCCAGAAGTGGCAGGTGGGACAGGATTGGCGGGGTAAAGGGGTGGAGAGGCAAAAGGCACGCTGGGAAGGTAGTCGCTAGGATGCTTCCACCTTCCCAGCTTCCTAGCAACTGTTGCAATGGTTTTAACTAAGCTTGCAATACCCTGAAGGGATAACGTGGTGGATATCTCTAAACAAAATGGTTTGTGGGCCCTGCCAATGTTCAACCACATCTGCACCATTTCCCAACAATAGCTGAGCTATAGAAACGGCTTGAGTGCCTACTAATAGATGACTATATGAAGATATGGTATAAATACACAGTAGTTTACTACTGCTGCAAGAAAAGATTAAGGATAGTCATTTGTAGCAAAATGGAAGGAACACCTGGGGGGAAATGCTACGTGAAAGAAGTCACAAGGAGAAAGACAAATATTGGCTAATGTCACCTTAAACAACCAAAAAAGCAGATGGATAAACAAATGATGGTTACCTAGTGGATTCTGACAGCAGAACTGGGGTTACCAGAGAGTAGCGGTTGGGATCAAAGGTGAATGGAGATTTGATGGTGGTTTGTAAGATCTGATTAAGAAAAAGATCAAGAAGAAGAAAAAAGAACATGTAATCTTATAAAATATTTTATTTTAAAAAGAGAAAGAGAAAGATACAAACAGAGAGAGGAGAGTGTACATGAGCGAATGACAAAACAGAGCAGTGAACACTGTTCAGCTCTGGCTTAGGATGGTGCTGAGACTGAACCTGGGATCTTGGAGTCTCGGCCTGACTGTCTTTTATGTGGCCAGCAAGCTGTCTTCCCCGTCCAAAAATGTAATCTTAGAAGTGGAGGAAAACTCAAGATGAAGAATTTTATACCCTTGTGACAAACAAACAAGCCTACCTGACATGTGTATGTCTTTCATTAGGGAAAACAGACTTGGGGGACAAGCGGTGGCGTACCCGTTTGAGCACACATGTTACAATGTGCAAAGACACAGGTTCAAGCCCCTGGTCCCCACCTGCAGGGGGAGAAGCTTCACGAGGGGCAAAGCAGTGCTGCAGGTGCTTCTATCTGTCTCTCCCTCTATCTTCCCCCTCTCTAAATATCTATGTTTATCCAGTAATAATTGAATAAAGAAAATACTAAAAAAAATTTTCTTACAATATTTATCATACAATTTTCTTACTTAAAGTACATAATCTACTAGGTTTTTCTATACTCGCTAGATGTGTAAACATCATTACAGTTAAAATATTTTATTAGCTCAATGACAAAAAAAATAATGTAATCACTCATCCATACCCCCAATTTCCCTCCAATTCTGCCTCTTAGGTAGGTGAGTAAACATATCCACTGGTCAGCTTTCTGTCTCTCAAGATCTATTTACTCAGGATTTAAAAAAATTTCTTTATTGGGGAATTAATGTTTTACATTCAACAGTAAATACAATAGTTTGTACATGCATAACATTTCTCAGTTTTCCATATAACAATACAACCCCCACTAGGTCCTCTGTCATCCTTCATGGACCTGTATTCTCCCCACCCACCCACCCCAGAGTCTTTTGCTTTGGTGCAATACGCCAATTCCAGTCCAGGTTCTACTTGTGTTTTCTCTTCTGATCTTGTTTTTCAACTTCTGCTGTCACTCAGGCCTTTTAATATAAAAGGAATCACATCATATGTGGATTAAGTAGGACTTTGCTTGTGTTTGAGTTCTTTTATTCAGTCTTCTATTTCATCTCCAGGGCCATTCATATTGCAGTGCACAGTAAGTATTTCACTCTTTTTTACTGTCAGATGACTTCTCATGGTTTTCCATTTGCGACCTTTACGCAGCTGTTCATCAGTTACTGGGCGTTGGAGGCCATTCTACATTTCAGCGATAAGCCACCACATTTTGTGATTTGACACCATTATGAAAGTTGACAAGTGGCTTTTGTGTGGATGGCTGCATTCGTCGACACGAAGGAGTGGGATTTCTGGATGGGATGCTAACTCTAGGTTCAACACCCGAACTATTCTCCAAATGAGGTCTATGAGGATTTTAGTTTCTCTGTATCCTTTTTAATACTTTTTATTGTATTTAAAGTTACTATTCTAGCCTATCTTGATATGAGTGAAAAGGTATCTCATTGTAGTTTTGCTTAACATTTCCTTGATAATGATGTTGAGCATATTTTTATCTGATTACTGATAATTTGCATATGTTTACGGGAATGTCCTTTTAGATATTATTATTAAGATAAAGGCTGGAATATTGCAGATGAAGATTTGGGGTCTCTGTTTTGGAAAAAACTAGTATGTCTAATTAATTTTAGGTATATTCCTAGGGGTCCATGACCCTGCTATTTTTTGCCTAAGCTTGACATCTAACGTGACCTAAGTTATTGTCTGGGGAAATGGTGTCAGAGTTGGAAAAAGGACTAGAAAGCTGGATCAGGGAAGAGAGTAGCTCCCAAATATGGGAAAAGTATAGAAATATTGTTAACTGTAAACCCAATCACTTTGATCTGGGGCCCATATTCAGCACAGGAGCCTATGTGACCTCTGCATCCCTGCAGGTCTGGGCTCACATTCTATGGTCACGACTAGGGACATTCCAGGCTTCACTAATTTCAGGTCCCATCTTCCTTGGGTAGTAGGTAGAGTATGTTGTCCAACCCCCTTCGGAGAATGGAACATTTCCTACCATTGTTGATCCACACTAAGGGCAAGGTCCTATAGGGGCCCACAGAGGGGTCCACTATGTTGTTCCTAATGGAGATGACCAGGGACAATGACGAGAGGGATCTATTAGAGGTCTAGGCCCATCATGTCTGTGTGGGAATCCCAGGACTTCCTGACTAGGGCCTCAGGTGATGAGATGGCCTGGTAGTGACTAAAGAGTCATTGTCAAAGTATGCCAGTCACTTGCCCTTATTCACCTTTTGTAGTCCTTACTTTGATAAGGTGAGCTTTGGAGTGAGTGAGGGACGTGTACTGGGAGGTAGGCGAGGAGGGCATCTAGGTCAAAGTAGAGATTGTTTCATTAGGTACTTTACAGTGTCTTTTTAAGTCTCTCTGCTTGCTTGCTTCATTTACTGACTCGCTGCAAACTACTGTGCCTTTTGCTTTAATGTGGACTCACTTTCTGTAGGAATCTCCCTGCTCTTAGGAGTACCTGCCATTTTTCCGTGCCTGCGTTGCTGTTGCTTACCAGCAGGTGGCACTGAAAAATACTGAAGGAATGATGAAGCTACAGATGGCCACTAGTATTGCTGTAATACGGCTTGAGAGGCACATGTTCTGACGGGTGGGTTCCACTTTGTAGCCAGCCTTTTCCAGGCCCCCAGGACATAGCTCACACACCAGCTAGTCATCACCCTGTACCACGGGACACCGGGGCTCCGTCTTCCTAGCCACTCTCTCCACCTCCTCCGCTTAAAGCCTTCACATCTGCTGCAATCATGCTAAGTGAAATAAGCCAGGAGGAGATGGACTGATGAATGCAGCGTGATGTCACTCAACAGTGTGACCCAGGAACACAAAGAAAGGGAAAATACAGGGTGCAAGTTTAGAAACTTAACATCGTGTGTCTTTTGTTATGCGAACATTAATTCTATCATTATTAGAGTCCCACCCTCAGGGGTTCCGAAGTTCATGTCTTTGATCTGGTAATTATATTCCTAGCAATTTAGACTAAAGAAATAATCACCAAAGCTTTATGCATAAAGTTATTAAATTATTATTTGGGATGAAGGGAATGGAGACAGCCTAAAGATAACAGTAGTAAAGTGACAAAATAAATTACGTGTCTATAGCAGCTAAGAATATTACTTCTCAGTTTCTAGGGTGCTAACAGAGAGATAGAGTAAGTTTTTATTTGCTTTAATGCAAATTCAGCTCAACTCAGTTCTGTCTTTCTCTGTCAGGAAGTCTAGGATTCCACCTCATCCTTACTTTGATCTGCATCTGTACTCTAGTGCCAATCAGGACCCCAGCAGTGGGTTCTAGTGGCCTGCCTCTGGCCATATTTAAGGAGTCCTGTGAGTGTCCAGACTGTTTTCCTGCTGTGCAAAGGGCTTTAGCAGTTGAGCTGTTTCCTGCCAATGATTTTTTAATAATTATTTTTAAAAGATTTTTTTTAAATGAGGGTGAGTTATAAAATATTTTATTGGGAGTTGGGCGGTGGTGCAGCGGGTTAAGCGCATGTGGCATAAAGCACAAGGACCAGCGTAAGGATCCCGATTCGAGCCCCCAGCTCCCCACCTGCAGGGGAGTCGCTTCACAGGCGGTGAAGCAGGTCTGCAGGTGTCTGTCTTTCTCTCCCCCTCTCTGTCTTCTCCTCCTCTCTCCATTTCTCTGTGCTCTATCAACAACAACGACATCAATAACCACAATGTTAAACAACAAGGGCAACAAAAGGGAAAATAAATACATAAATATAAAAAAAAGAAAAAGTATTTTATTTACTTTTTGGTTAGAGACAGAGAGAAATTGATAAGAGAGGAGGAGATAGAAAGAGGGAGAGAAAGAGAGACAACTGCAGCCCTACTTCACTGTTTTTTTTAAAGTGTTTTTTTCATTTAAAAAAAATTTTTTAATCTTTATTTATTTATTGGATAGACGCAGCCAGAAATTGAGAGGGAAGGGGGTGATAGACAGGGAGAGAGACAGAGAGACACCTGCAGCCCTGTTTTCACCACTTGTGAAGCTTTCCCCCTACAGGTGGGGACCACGGATTCGAACCCTGGTTTTTGTGCACTGAAATATGTACGTTCAACCAGATGCGCCACCACCCAGCCCCGGCCCTAGTTCATTGTTCATGCAGCTTTTCCCCTGCAGATGGGGACTGGGGGCTTAAACCTTGGTCCTTGCACATGGTAACTGTGAGCTCAACCAGGTGCGCCACCACCACTCTGCCCCCATGAGAGTGATTTATTTTTTTAAAGACAGAGAAGCAGAGGCAGAATGAGAAAGAGAGAGGAGAGAGAGAGAGAGAGAGAGAGAGAGAGCAAAGCTCCTTTTAATACAGTGGGCGCTAGGCTTGCCCTGAGCTGCACACGTGACAAAGCAACGCACTGTTCAAGTGAGCTATTTCTCCAGCCCTGAAAGAGAGAGGCCGCAACAACACTGGTTTATGGTAGTTCTGGGGACTGAACCTACGGCCTGCAGGGCCTCAGACATCTACATCTGGCGTATGGCCAGCTGAGCCATCTTCCTGCTTTTATTCATTTTATTTATTTGGCTAGAGACGGTGAGACGTTGAGAGGGAAATGGGAGATGGAGGCAGAGACAGAATGACAGAGACACTTGCAGCACTGTGAAAATCCCCCCCTGCAGGTGGGGAACAGGGGGCTTGAATCCAGCCCGATCAGGGACCACACCACACAGAGTCTGTACAGTTATTTTTTAACCAGCTTCTATGTTTACGTCTTTCTGTTCATTCTCTTTTTACCTAGTTATAATGTTTACTCTTCTTCCTAACACCTGTGTCTCTTTAGGATTGCATTATTGGGGGATTTTTATTAATTTATTAATTTATTTATTATCTTTTTAAGAACATTCTTTTTTAAAAAGCCCCCTCTCTCTCCCTCTCTCTCTCTCCTCTTTTATTGCCCTTGTTGTTGTTATTGATGTCGTCGCAGTTGGATAGGACAGAGAGAAATGGAGAGAGGAAGGGAAGACAGAGAGGGGGAGAGAAAGACAGACACCTGCAGACCTGCTTCACCGCCCGTGAAGCGACTCCCCTGCAGGTGGGGAGCCGGGGGCTCAACCGGGATCCTTACGCCGGTCCTTGCGCTTTGCGCCACGTGCGCTTAACCCGCTGCGCCACCGCCCGACTCCCTATTTGGAGCTTTTTAAAAGAGGTTTATGAAAGGACAGTGTGGGTAAACCTTTGACCTGCTGTTTTTGGCCTCAGCTGGCAACTTTCTCGAGGAAGATATCTGTTTCCCTTTTCTTCCTGTCCCTGCAATATTACTTTACTCTTTGCCTTTCTTCCAGCATTTCATTTCCTAGTCTGCCCTCCAGTAATTCATTTGGTGATGTCTTCTCATCTTTTTGTCGACTTTTGGGTCTCTTGAGGATTTCCAAGTTTCTCACATGGAAGTAGAGCCTGAGCAGGTGACCAGACAGCCTCGTACCTGGACCCATGTGTGGTGCCTCTCTGAGCTTTCATCATCACACCTGGGGTCCTTCCTGATTTTGCGTTGGGCCAAGGTTATTTTGATTTTCCCCTGCTGTAATCACAGTGGAGTGTGGTAACGCAGTCTCTCAGGGGAGATAAACTGTACAGCAAAGGCTAGCGAAACAGTTCACCTGCATAGTGCACCTGCTTTGCCGTGTGGCATGATCCAGGTTTCAGCCTGGCCCCCGTAGCACTGGAGGAAGCTTCGGTGCTGTGGTGTCTTTCCATCCCTTCCCATGTTTCTCCTTCAATTGGAAAATAGTCACCCCCCTATTACTGAAACAACCCAGTAGTTGTCTTTTACCTCTCGACTTATTTCTCTTAGCATGATCACCTCCAATTTCACCCATTTTGTTACAAATGTTACCATCTCATTTTTGATTGCAGAGTAGTGTTCCACTGTGTACATGTCCCACAGCTGTTTAAAATCCAGTCATCTGCTGCTAGGCATTTAAGTTGTTTCCATGCTTGGGCTGTTGT
Organism: Erinaceus europaeus; assembly: GCF_950295315.1. Taxonomy (NCBI): domain Eukaryota; kingdom Metazoa; phylum Chordata; class Mammalia; order Eulipotyphla; family Erinaceidae; genus Erinaceus; species Erinaceus europaeus. The sequence goes on along the minus strand of NC_080179.1, from coordinate 74,444,395 downwards.
GAAGAAAGCAGCTATAAACTGAACAAAATTTGCAAAAAGAATAATAAACAAATAAAGAATATAGCCATACTGTCTCATCCAAAATGTGAAAACTCAGATGGTGATAGGGTATGGGCTGGGGGGGAGGGGAGCACAGAACTTTAGTGAGGGCTGTTGTTGACTTGCACGCACCAAGTGTGAGTGTGAAAACACCCCGAAACCTGAAAATTCTGTAAAATACTGTTGTCACTAATAACAAAATTTTTATAAGGCGAGGGCTGGGGGATTAAGAAAAAGTCAGCTCAGAGCAGCAAGTCCCTGGTGACAACCAAAGACAGTGTATATAAGAAGAGAACCATTGCTTGGAGAGAGATTAGATATAGATATACAGGGAGCCAGGCGGTAGCGCAGCAGCTTAAGCGCACGTGGCGTGAAGCACAAGGACCGGCATAAGGATCCCAGTTCGAGCCCCTGGTTCCCCACCTGCAGGGGAGTCGCTTCACAGGTGGTGAAGCAGGTCTGCAGGTGTCTGTCTTTCTCTCCCCCTCTGTGTCTTCCCTTCCTCTCTCCATTTCTCTCTGTCCTATCCAACAATGATGACATTAGTAACAACAATAATAACTACAAGGGTAGGGAGTTGGGCGGTAGCGCAGCAGCTTAAGCGCAAGGTCCAGAGTAAGGATCCCGGTTCAAATCCCCGGCCCCCCACCTGCAGGGGAGTCACTTCACAGGTGGTGAAGCAGGTCTGCAGGTGTCTGTCTTTCTCTCCTCCTCTCTGTCTTCCCCTCCTCTCTCCATTTCTCTCTGTCCTATCCAACAAGACAACAAGAATAAATACAACAATAAAACAACAAGGGCAACAAAATGGAATAAATAAATAAATAAACAATAATTTAAGAAAAACAACAAGGGCAACAAAAGGAATAAATAAATATTTTAAAAAGCGTAAGATATAGATAGAGATATATAGAAGACAGCTGTATCTATATATAGAGATGGGAGATCCAGACAGGTAGCGGACTGTCTCCTTGGAGAGAGATTAGATAGATTATACAGGTATATAGCTATGCATATGGATATGTGTGTCTGGTGGGAGAGCCTGGTGCTGGTGCCAGGAAGAGCCGTACCAGGCCTCGGGTTAGTGGCATCTGCGCCGTGTTGCAGAATCCGCTTGTTTATGGCTCAGAATCTCGTGTTCCTCCCGCTGTGCTGCTCCCACTGCATGTGCCCTGGGGCAGGCCGTGTGAGCCCGTCTCGGGTGGACTCCTGACAGCCACCCCAAGTCGCTGTGTCAATAGACACAAGCACTTCCTCTTGCCTGTCATTTGCAAATCACTAGTTCTCCGCTCCAAACAACACTTAATGTCAATTACTTTTTTTTTCTCCCACCCAATTGAAAAATGACTGGTTTGCACTTCCCAGCCTCTCTCAGTGCCAATCATGGCTCCAGTGCTGGCGACAGGGCTCCAGGCAGGCTGGGTTTCTGAGCTCTCATGGGCTCCTTCTGGCTCCATTTTCCTGGGTCTTCTCTTCACCCGCCTTCCCTGGCACACAGAGTTCGCGCAGAGCCCCTTGACCAGAGAACCAGGGGTCTGCTGATCATTATTACTTTGACTCTGAGGGGTGAGGTGGGGTGGGGGCCGGGGGAGGCACAAGAGACTCAGGTAAGCAGAGCCGCATTGGGGTCACAAGAGCATCGCAAGGCATCAGTCCAGTTCAACTGTGGCCACCTGCTTCCTTCTCGAGGACCCAGCACCCCCCCTTCTTTCTCCAGGGAAGTTGCCAGGGGAGCGCAGAGGAGGGAGGTCACCTGCTGCGCTGTTGTAGCCTGACCTCAACTGGGAGCTTCAGGTTGGAGGGGTGCTGCGGGGCCTCACGCCTAATGGGGTAGAGGGGGCTATCCTTCACCATTCTGGGGATACTCTTGAGCTGAGTAAGTGACGAAATCACTATCTGGTGGGCTAGCAAAGAACAGACAGATTTCTTTTATAAAATATCTTTTTTTTTTTTTTTGCTGTTTGCTCAGCCCTACCTAAGCAGCTATTTTCTTCTATTTATTTGTTTATTTTTATTTATTTATTGGGAGGATAGTGGTTTACAGTTGAAAATACAATAGTTTGTACATGCATAACATTTCTCAGTTTCCACATAACAATTCAACCTCCACTCTGCCTGTGTTCCAGGACCTGAATCCTACCCCCCTACACCAATGTCTTTTCCTTGGTGCAATACACCAACTGCAGTCCAAGTTCTAAGCAGCTACTTTTACAGAACCTTTAGGTCCTTTGGAATGAGACAGAATAAAAGCACATAAGCTGGGGTCCTGGTGCATGATAATGGAGAGGGACCTAAGTTGGGGTGCGAGCATTTTGAAGACATCTACCACAGGGAGATGAAAAACTATAAAATATCTTTTAAAAATATTTTTTAGAACTTTATTTTACTTGATAGGGCAGACAAAAATTGAGAAAGAAAAAGGGTAGAGAGAGTGAGAGAGAGGTAGACGCCTACAGCACCGCCTCACACTCATGAAGCCTTTCGACCGCAGCTGGGGACAGGAGGCTTGAACACACGTCCTCGTGAATGGTAACACAGGCACTTAACCCTGTAAGCTAATGCCTGGCCCCTGCTTTTTCTTTTCTTTTCTTTTAAATTGCTTTATTGAGGGATTAATGGTTTCTAGTCAACAGTAAAACAATACATTGTACACGCATAACATAACCACATAACAATACAACCCCCACTAGGTCCTCTGCCATCATGTTCCAGGACCTGAGCCCCCCCCACCCCCCAGAGTCTTTGACTTTGGTGCAACACACCAGCTCCGGTCCAAGTTCTGCTTAGTGTTTTCTCTTCTGACCTTGTTTTTCAGCATCTATCAGTGAGATCATCTCATATTCATCCTTCTGGCTTACCTCATTTAACATGATTTCTTCAAGCTTCATCCAAGATGGTAGAAGAAGGTGAATGTACCATTTTTTATAGCTGAGTAGTATTCCATTGTGTATATAGACCACAACTTCCTCAGCCAGTCATCTGTTGTTGGACACCTGGGTTACTTCCAGGTTTTGGCTATTAAACATTGTGCTGCCAGGAACATAGGTGTACACAAATATTTTTGAGTAGGTATGTTGGATTCCTCAGGATCTATCCCCAGGAGGGGAATTGCAGGGTCATAGGGTAGGTCCATTTCTAGCCTTCTGAGAGTTCTCCAGACTGTTCTCCACAGAGGCTGGACCCATTGACATTCCCACCAGCAGTGCAGGAGGGTTCCTTTGACCCCACACCCTCTCCAGCATTTGCTGCTGTTTCCTTTTCTGATGTATGACATTCTCACAGGAGTGAAGTGGTATCTCACTGTTGTCTTTATTTGCATTTCTCTGACAATCAGAGACTTGGAGCATTTTTTCATATACTTATCAGCCTTTTGGAACTCTTTTATAGAGAATATCCTGTTCATATCCTGGGCCTCACACATGGTAAAGCACTATCCAGGTGAGCTATTGACATTTTGCCAACTCAGGAGAAGTAAATTTTAAACTTGTACTGGAGTACTATGATTATGTAGATACTTTTTTTCCCTTGGGAGATAGCTGTATACACCCCAACTAAGAGAGTTAAGCGGGGCTGGCTTATGGGTGGAGTCTTCACTTGACAGTGATAATTTTACTCTGAGAGTCAAAGGAGGAGTTTCAGAGAGAGAGAGAGAGAGAGAGAGAGAGATTTCAGATAAATCTCTACTTGGATGAAACTTTTCTACCCCTCACATTCTTTTGAGTCCTGAAAGTGGAGCAGTGATTGCTTTATCACTTGGGGAAAAGAGGCAAAAATTAAGGGGTGACAATCTTGTCTTTGATTAAGGCAAGGCCAGAGCCCCCCCCCCACTTTCCCTGGACTGTTGGTCTCATGCCAGAGCAGGGTGCCCTGAGGAGGTCAACTCTGAGACTTTTAGGGTGGTCTGAGTTGAGCACCTTTTCCCAGTCACCCCCAGACAGCCTGTGTAATTGGGACCCATTGTTGACTATCTGCTCTTAGAAATCCCACTTGTAAAGTGGGGATCTCGTTCCCTTGCACTAGTGTGGTCTGAGGAGAAGTTAGAGATAGAGCTTAAAGACCACAGTGAATTAAGGGTCCATCATGGGCACAACTGTCTGAGCACACATAATACCATGTGTGAGGACCTAGGTTCAGGCCCCTGGTCCCCACCTGCAGGAGGGTGTTGGTATGCTTCTAAATTCTGCTTCTACGACCCCCTTCTGTTTCATTGGTTTAATCCCCCCCCCCTGCTTAACACTCTATTCTATTTACATAAACCACTGTTAACTAAGAACCGTCCTGCCTCCAGGGCATTGGTTTAATCCCGCTGGTTCATACTCTCTTTTTGCTCTGCCATGTCTCCTTCTCCTTGTCACACCCTGATTTCCACCAGTCTCTTTTTGCTACACCCTCTCTACGTCACATCCTGTTTTCACCCTACTTGGAGAGTGTATATACAGCTGCTCTGTCACCGGAATCATCAGAAGCACTTCACCAGGACTTCCGTCTCTAACAGGCTCTGGAGAGAGCCTAGAAGCTGATCTGCACTGGCAGCCCCAGGATATATAAGGACAAGATTGTGGTTAGAGAGAGCTTAGATTGTGCTGCGTTCCACATGAATAAAGACTGAACTGTGTACCACTCAGCCATGAGTCCCTGGTCGTCTCTCTCTCCCACCCGCAAAGCTAGCCCAGCAGGAGGGAAGCTTTATGAGTAGTGAAGCAGGGCTGGAGGAATCTCTCTGTCTCTGTCCTAGTCTATCACCCCTCCTATCTCAATTTCTCTCTGTCTTATCAATAAAAAGAAAGGAGAAGAAAAACAAAACAAACAAAAAGGCCACTAGGAGCAGAGGACTTGCTATACAGGCACCCAGACCAAGCAGTAGCTCTCTGATGACAAATGAAGAACAAACAAACAAACAAATGACTAGTGGAATAGCTGGGTGAAGGGGGAAACAGGTGGTGGGCCCCTGTCATCACCGCAGTCGCTCTCTGGGCTGGGTGGGAGTCGGGTGGAGAAGAGACACCCCAGCACACTTGTGAAACACCTGAGTCCTGTAGTCTGACCCGTGAGCTGACAGGAGCAGCTGGGAGGGGAAAAGGGAGAGAGAGGGAGCACTAAGAGGAGGAAGGGAGGACTAGCAGGAAAGGAAGGAAACGAGGTGGGTAGAAGGCAGAGGGAACAGAGTGGGTATTTCCATCTGAGGTGTGTCTGTCCTGGTGCTGGCAGGCAGAAGAGCACTCAGAAGGTACACATACGCCAGCCTCATTTGTCTTTTTCATTTTTTATTAGCAATTTAATATGATTTACAAAATCATAACATAGCAGAAGTGTTAGTCCACACTGTTCCCAGCACCAGACTTCTGTGTCCTCATTTCCTCCACTGGACACTGTAGTGGTTCTCCCAAGGTCACAGATATGGGTCGACTACTTTTTCTATAAATATATATATAATATATATCCATTTTTTCCCTACGGCACTGCTTTGTCTTCCTTTCTCAGTCACATATACACCTATTACTACTTCTACGACTGCCACCTCTCCAGATTCAAAGGAGGTTCGAAACTTTACGTCAGGCTCCACCTGACGCTGTTGACTGGCTACGGAAGAAGGGCAAACGCTAGAAGAAGAAGAACTACTTCTAAATGTCCTTCCTTTTTTTTTCTTCTCTCTCAGGGTCCTGATGGAACCAGAGTTCAGAGCCCTCTGGTTACCTTCCCCTAAAATTTCTCCCCTTCTGGGAGTATAGATCAAAATTATCTATTTTTAAAAATTTTATTCTCTTTTATTGCCCTTGTTGATTTATCATTGTTGTGGTTATTATTGTCATTGTTGTTGGATAGGACAGAGAGAAATGGAGAGAGGGGAGGAAGACAGAGAGAGAGAGAGAAAGACAGACACCTGCACACCTGCTTCACTGCCTGTGAAGCGACTCCCCTGCAGGTGGGGAGCCGGGGGCTCGAACCGGGATCTTTACTCCAGTCCTTGTGCTTTGCGCCATGTGTGTTTAACCCGCTGTGTGTTTAACACCCGATTCTCGGATCAAAATTCTTTATGGGGTGCAGAAGGTGGGAGTTCTGGCTTCTGTAATTGTTTCAGAGAGTGGTGACACATGGGGACAATGACCACGTCTACACTCGACCGGACCTGCCAATATACGCGGATATCTTCGCCCACCCTGTTCAACGCTTGACGTCTAGTCATCCAATCTGGTCCCCTACGCCTACACTGAACTTCTCTGTTCCAGACTCTTGGAAACAGAGTTGGCAGTCAGCTGAGGTCAAGAACAAACACCTCATCACAGACCCCTGCAAGCGTCAACCCGGCTTTGACCTGGCACGTTATGATTGGGCCCTCCTCAATCGCTGTCGAACAGGCCATGGCCGGTGCGCCGCTATGTTCCATCACTGGGGAGCCAAAGACGACCCGAACTGCCCCTGCGGCTCCAGACAGACTATGACCCACATAGTCAACGACTGCCACCTCTCCAGATTCAAAGGAGGTCTCGAAACTTTACATCAGGCTCAACCTGACGCTATTGATTGGCTACGGAAGAAGGGCAAACGCTAGACGAAGAAGAATGACCCAATTGGAAATGCCACATTTTCACTTGTATAGAAATGTGTCTGCTAGTGTTAGCTCACACTGGGCCTAGGTGTGGGCAGTGAGGAGGTCAACACAACAGACAGCTCTCCATCCCCTCCATGACGCCCCCACTATCTTCTGGGGCTCCAGGGAGGTTGGGTGGCCTGTGGTGTCTTTCACCAGCCCTACAGGACTAACTTTCTTACCTGGCACTGAGCCTCTGTGCCAGCCAGCTACCATGGTGGGACCTGGTGCTAACCAGCAGAGCCTGGTAACCCAGACAAAAAGCACCAGAGAGAGGGGGGCTGTTGGAATCTTTTTAAGAATTTTAAGGTCTATCAAGGATTTATGCGTAAACAAAGCCTACCTTTATTTCTTCTTCAATGCGCCTCCAGTCTGGCCCCGGTGTCCTGCTGTCGTGGTGTGTTACTCTTCAGTCTCTAGGTTTTCATGACACTTGTCCAAAGTGCTGGTCAGGACCTCATCGTGTTTTCCATATCCCAGTCTTTCATCTGTTCCAGCTGGGGTTCTGCTTAGCGACCATCACAAACCCCTCTCACCCTCACTGAGCTGTCCTGCCCTTTCAGTCAGGCTTCCCTCAACTACAAGGATGAGAAGTGCTGGATTCCTCACATTTACCTTTCAAAATAACTTTTCAATAATTTTTGGCCTGTATTTTATGCCACTGAAAAGGGTCCATTTTAAAAGGCTGCCTCAGTGACCCTGAGAAGTGTATGTGCCATGTAACCAGCACTGCAGTTGAGATGGGAAACATTGCTGGCATTCTAGAAGCTCCATGGGCCTCTTCAAGTCAGTCATACCTGTGACTTGTTTCTTTTTTTTTTCTTTTTAATTCGGTGTAGAATTTCATTGTTTAGCTATATCACACTTTACAAAACAACAAAATCTTGTCTCTGGTATGCATGTTGTACTGCTTCTTGTTTTTGTCTCTAAGAATAAGCTTGGCATTATGGTTCGCATAAAGGAATTTCCATGAATATGTTTTAGTCCCCCTTAGAGAAAAAACTTGGAGTGCAGATGTTTGTGTGAGCAAATGGCACAGTTTAAAATGTGACATAAAACTCTGGTGGTGGGAATTGTATGGCTTTGTCTGCCTCTTACCCTACAATCTTATGAACCATTATTAAATCACTAATAAAAATAAATAAAGTAAAATGTGCCACAAAACTCTGGTGGTGGGAATTGTATGGCATTCTCCGCCTCTTACCCTACAATTTTATGAACCATTATTTAATCACTAATAAAAATGAATAAAATAAGATGTGCCATACAATGGTTTTCTTAGAGTGTGTTCATTAATTAATCAACTGAGCAAATGTATTGAGTCCTCATTATTCGTACAGAAAGAACCTCTTCCCCTCATGAAATTTAGATAGGGTAAAGAGAACATTAGCAACAACTCTAACTGTTAGCAACAAAGAGGAGATAACCAGAAGCTTTGCATAGAGAATTAAAACAGTGAGCATGATAGTGTGCTAGCGACTGGGAGGTTTCCTCTGAGGAACTACTTTTGGAAGTTGGAATCTGAATGCCAAAGAAACAGGAAAGAAAAGGAAAGGAGAAGGGTAAAATATGCCCCAGATATAGGCTACTGCAGCAAAGCCAGAGGCCTAGGGGAGCTGGGCGGGGGTGGGGGCGCGATGGAGGGGAACGTCAGTTGGTGTAGTGTAAAGACGCCTGTCACAGGGAAATAAGATTTGTATTCATGACAAGTGTCTTATAAGTCATCACTTCCCTAATAAAATTTGGAGTGCAAAAAAAAAAAAATAGTATGGATAGTAAAAAATTTTAAAAAGGGGGTTGGGTGGTAGTGCACTAGTTTGAGCTAGCCCATTATTACCACGTACAGTGATCTGGGTTCGAGCCCCTGCTCCCCACCTGTAGAGGGGACACTTCATGAGAGGTGAAGCAGGTCTGCAGATGTCTCTATCTCTCCCTCTTTCTATTCCCCACCCAATTTCTTTCTGTCCTATCAAATAAAATAGAAAACAAACAACAACAACAAACAAACAAACAAAAAATGTCAGGAAAAGATGGCCACTGAGACCAGTGGATTTGTCATACAGGCACCAAACCCTAGCAGTAGCCCTGGGGGCAATTACAAAGGTTAAAGGAGATCACAAGCAGTCGGGAGTCAGGCCTGACAGAGTCAGAGCAGAAGGCTTCACAGCTGAGGGATGTGAGAGAGTTGGAGAGCTAAATGAGGAAGCTGTCTGCATGTTCATGGTTATTCGATGTATCTATTTACTCGTGTGCTTACCTGATCACTTTCTGCCTCAGGTAGTAGACGGTGGGCCTGTTAGAACAGAATTTTTTACTTGTGGCTTCAACCAGGCATATACTCTGGCTTAGGACAGACAGAGTCTGGGACGTGAGAGATATGTGTGAAATGTTGGTTGAATAACTGGATAAGTGAATGAGGAACTCGAGAATCACTTCCTCAGAGTCCTGTTCTTGTCAGGGGATATTGCTGCCACAGCAAAATGAAATAAGACTCAGTTCTTCTCACTGGAGAAGATGAAGAGGCAACAGAGAGACAATGGTGACAGGGTTCGTGTGGTGACAGAAAGAATCAGATGCTGGTGGAGCCCTTGTGAGGCGTCATCTGGACACGCAGGAAAAGTGCTCTTTGGGGGTGGTTCTCCTCCTCCACCTCTACCTCCCCTTCTTCCTTCTTTTTTAGACAGAGACAGAGAGAAAGAGAAGAAGAAAAAAAAAAAAAGAGGAGGAGGAGCAGGAGGAGGAGAGAAAAGATCCTCTCCCGGCTAGCAGGACATCCTTGACCAGAAACAGCCTGGCCTGACTCAGAGTCACGTGCAGGATCCAACAGGACCTGGTAGAGTGTGGGAACTCCACACGGGGCTGCCTCCATGCAGGGAGTCTGGAGTCTTCGCCTGCGTTTATCAGGCTGGGTCTTCCTCCAGATCTGTGAGTCCCCTTCTCTAGAACATCTCCAGCACAGAGATGCTGGATGCTGTGTTTTCAAAGTGAGCCTGAGTCTTCAGCCCTGACTGTTTCCCTTAGGCTACGGAACTATTAAGCCAAGGGTTTTATTTGCAAGACTTTAGGGTATAAAGTGTCAAGCTGCCCTATGGAAATGTGGAAATGCAGGCTCAGCTAGCCCCTGATAGGCTCTCACCACAGTGTGAGGGAGCTTGGCTGGCTGCAGTCAGTGGCTCTAACAGGAAGACTGTGAAAGACACTCTCACTTGACTGGAGGGACTCCTCATTCAAATGCTCACATCATGGGTGTTGTGCAGTGCAAGGCCAGACCTGCCACCCACCGCACCCACCACACCCCCCACTAACACAGCTGGCTCATTTCCACAAGGACAAAGCCACAGAGTAGATGCACCCCTGCTCACCCCTCCTCTCACCCCCATTTACACAGAAACGATGCAGGCTCTTTGAGGATAGGCACGCTCGCTTTTGAGACTGTTGGAGAGGTTGGATGAGCTATGACTACAGGATGACAGGTCCAGAATCAAAATCCAGGGACTAGAGCCAGCACGAAAATCTCGCCTGGATAGTATACCTGCTTTCTGAGGTGCATATCAGAGGAATAAGGTTCGCACCTGGCCCCCACTGAAGAGGAGGAATAATATTTGGTGCTGTAATATCTATTCCTCTCTCTATATATATCAATATAACTGAGACAGATTACCTGGAGCAGTGAATTTCCTGGACTGTTTGTGAAAAATGCTCAAGGGCCCTGGCAAAATAGTTCTCTTGGATAGTGTGCTACTTTGCCGTGTACAGGTGTTGGTCTGCTTCTAATTCTGCTTCTAAAATCCCTTCTGTTTCATTGGTTTAATCCCCCTGCTTACACTGTATTCTAGTTACATAACCACTGTTAAATAAGCACCACCCTGCCTGCAGGGCACTGGTTTAATCCCCCTGCTTACACTGTATTCTATTTACATAACCACTGTTCACTAAGCACCGCCCTGCCTGCAGGGCATTGGTTTAATCCCCACTGGTTCACAGTGTCTTTTTGCTCCGCCCCCTCTCCTAGTCACCCTGATTTTCACCACTCTTTTTTCGCTCCACCCTTTCTACGTCACATCCTGTTTCCACCCTACTTGGCGAGTATATATATAAGGACAGGATTGTGATTAGAGATGGCTTAGCTTAGCTTAGATTGTGCTGTGTTCCGCATGAATAAAGAGATGCTGCTGCCCAGCTCAGCCATGAGTCCCTGGTCGTCTGTCTCCCACCCACGAAGCTAGCCAGCCCGGCATACAAGACTCGGGTTCAAACCTGGACCCCATAGCACTGGAAGAGCTCTCTCTCTTTCTCTACCATAGGGTTGCTTGTTGGAGGAGTGAGAAGACAGAAAAAGGGGCCCTCCTCGTCCCTCCCCCCACCCCACCCCAGACAATGATAGATACTAAGAGACCGGCAGTGGCACACCTACGCACAGATATCACCACACACAAGAAGCCAGGCCCAGGCTCCTGGTCCCCACCTGCAGAGGGGAAGCTTCACAAGTGGTGAAGCAGGGCTGCAGGTGTCTGTCTCTCTTTCCTCTCCCTCTTTAGCTCCCCCTCCCCTCTCGATTTCTTTCTAATCTACTAAATAAATAAAAGGAAGAAGGAAGAAAGAAAAAGTGGTCACCAGGAGTAGTGGATTTGTCGTGCACGCACCAAGCTCCAGCAGCAACTTCTGTGACAGTGAACTGTGTCAATAAACAGGCACACAGATGGTCAGGGCCTGTTCTGGTAAACAGACTGTGTACCGAATGCTTGTTCACTGGGAGGGATCAGGCCCTTTAGGAATCAGAACCTACCCAACAATCTTGCCAGAGCCTCCTGAGCTGGCCACCTGTGCCCATGCCCCATGCCTTGGGGGCACTCTGCACTCCTCCAAGGACCCTTCCTTGCAGCTCACCTGGGCACGGGCTCTCTCTCCCACGCTCAGCTTGCAGGGCTTTCTGATCCCATCATAAGTACTGTGTTTTCCTACTTTGACTCCACAGAAGCCAAACAAGCCGTGGCCTCCAAGCTGATAGCAAAGACTTCTTCTGAACATAAGCGTGTCATTTCATGTTTGCATCACCCTGAGGTCACAAAGAGTGTGAGGTCAAGACTCTATGTTTGTCTGTGATCTCAGTCAGAGAAGAGTTCCTCACAAAAGTGTTCAATGGGCATGGAGAGGAGAAAGGAAGGAGCGGAGAAGAAAGAGGGGAAAGAAAACAAAAAGGAAAGGGGAAAATGTGCTGGCTAGTTAACTGTTAAAATGCAGCCGTTGGACCCACCAGAGCAGAATCAAACTTGACTTTGTGAGCTTGAGCTTCCGCTTGAGCAAACTAATCACAGCCTGAGAAGTAAGTTCACACTCAGGCCATGATGCCAAGAAATTCTGTGGCTGCCATCCATCTTAGTCCTCTCTTTTGTTATCCAAATTATAGCCTGAAAGACAGAAGCAGCATAATGAGATCCTGTCCCTCCTGGAGGGGATGGGAAGGGAGGGGAGAACAGGAGACAAAGGCTCCCAACCTTCCAGGAAGGAGGCGCCCTCCTTTTCTTGGGCAGTCCCACTTCCTTTCAAAGCAAAAAAGGAGCAGAGAGCCACTGCCATGGCAACTGATCCTAAGCCACCACCACCAGGGAGGTGGCAACTTGCTGCCAATGCTCCAGAGGCAAGGTCCCCCGATTTCCAGGCTCCTGGGAGCAGAAGCCTTTCAGAGGCTGATAGGGCAAGCTTTCCAGACTGGTTCTCCCTCTGTGATAGATGGGGAACGCCTCCCTGTTCACTCACCACCTGCTCCCTGGCGGAATGGAATTTCCCTGCCCTGAACTCCAATTTGAAGACAGCCCAGAACCACAAACTGCTAATAAAGGCTGGTGTGAGAGTAGACAAAAGGGACATCACCTCTTGGCTCACACTGAATGCTGCATTTGTGACTGGGGTGCAGGGGAGCCTAGACACAGCACAGCACACCCAGAAACTAATGTAGTTATTGGACCCCACTGGAGACCAAGGCCAGTGTAGCCCCTGGACCTATGGTCTTAGTGAAGGGGTCTCTGGTGCCATCACTGTACCGAGAGTCTTATGCATGCTCTCACCTATCCATTAGCAAGGTCGTATAAAGAAGGTTTCTTCCATAAGCTGTGTGTATCTCATAGCTCACATGGCAGAATCTCAGGGTCATCAAAATCCACTCTTTCCTTCCTCTTTCATAACAGAATTGTCACATGCCACCTGGCAAGATGATGTCACCATGTACCCCAGTCTCCCCCCAAAGTCAGCTCAGCCCACTGAGGACATAATATGTATCATTTGTGGGACTTTATGAGGAAGAGTTTGCCTTCTCCCATGCCTTGACTCCTCTTCCTACCAACCAAAGCCAGGGAGAATGCAGACTCCAGTTTGGTTGGCACAGAGGAGAGCATAGCTTTAGATGTCAGCGAGCAACAATACAGAAAGAACCTGGGTCCCTGGATGAGCACATGGCACAAAGATATTTGCTGGTCTGAAACTTGGTGGGGCTGCCAGAGACAGATGCCTCCTGACTCTTTACCTTCTGGAACCAACCTGTCACAGCAGCAAGATTCTAGCTAGAGAATAGCAGAGCCTAAACACACACACACACACACACACACACCTACCTGATATGAAAGCCTACTGTTTCTACAGGCTGCGTCACTCAGGATCCAACCAGATGGAATGAAGAGAAATGACTTACTGAGCTGCAGTTATAGACATGCTAGAAGGGTGGGGGAATCTAGAAGGAAAATCTGGATGCTATGGTATAAAATTAATAATTATATGTCCTTGGCCTGGCTGGTATCCTTTCCAGAGAATCATAAAACAGTATAACTGGGTACCTGTGAATCAGAGAATGGCCATGTGGCCAAAAACTCCCCAATGTAATGCCATAGGCTTGGAGTTCTAGGAGACACCCTAACGGGAAGTGTTGACAAAGAGACCCCTTCCCCCACCTTCAACTCTATATCAAGATAAGACAGAGAAAAGGATTCTTGAGAAACGTGAAAGAATGTGGCCCCCAAAACTCATATTCTCACAAGAAGGAGTCAAAAGTATTATCAGGAAAGGAACTCTTTTTGGTGTGTACCTCACTGATATTTCTAGAAAACAACCAGCTAAGTCTAAGCCTACAGGCACGCCTTGGTGAAAGATGAAAAAAACACTCTGTATATCCTGTGTAGGCCTGACTGAAAAGGAGCAGCAGGTAATGCCTGGCTGTGCGGGTGAGCTTTTAGAACACAACTCTGAAACCACAGAGCCCTGCACGCACATGGAAGAGGCAGAGGTTACGTAAGAGGGAAAAGGGCAGTAATGGGGAAGGGAGGTTGAGAGATTGCCCACCTTTTCCCACCTTGGTCAGTGAATCTTTTCAATAAAGTCTGATATTTTTTGTTTCCCTTACAAGTAATGTGTGTTATGGATTCTGAGGGGACATACCCGTCAAGCTCTTTCTCACTGGGGTTCTGTTTATTCAGAAGACCTCACCTTTTGGCAGTCAGTTCTTTCCCCACCTGCTCATCACCCCCGTGGTGACTATTCCTAAAATAACTCTGTCCCTCTATAACACTTTGTTCTGGGGGACTTCTTCTCACCACCCGCCATGGCTTCACCCCTCATCAGCAACCCAACATCACTGAGGTTACCCAGCAGCCATCGTCTGTCTCATATACCTTGAACTGGAGAAGCAAAAGAGAAAATGGCATTGTCACAGCTAGATTAATTACTGTGCAGTCCCATTCCCCAGCCCCCCAAGGACCCCCAAGTTTCCAAGCTCACTCCATCACTGCTGTAGCCTTTAAAACCCCTGTTCTGTTAACTACAAATAAAATCAGTAAGTTCTTCCTGCAGCAAACAGGGCTACACAGAGACAGAGGGATGGAAGGGAAGGAAGACTGGAGTGTGCTCATGGCGAGACCAGTGTGTACACATCTCCAGATCTGGGGAGAATGACCCCTTAATAAGCCTGTGGCAGCTGACTTGTATAGTGCAGTGCTTTGCCATGTGCACTGCCCAGGTTCAAGCCTGGTCCCTACCACATTGAAGGAAGCTTCAGCTGTGTGAATTGATTTTCTCTCTCTCTCTCTCTCTCAATCTCTCCCTCTCTTTCTCTGGAGAAAGAGTGAAAGAGAGTATATGTGAAAGCAAGAAGGGAAGGGAGGGTGGGAGGAAGGGATACAGAAGGATTTAAGTGTCCTAGGGCACAGTATTCACAGCTTTACACTTCCAACAACTGCCCAGTAAGGCCCCTCATGTCATAGGAATTCCATCTGGACCACATGGACTATGAACTCAAAGCTGTGGCTGAAACATACCTGGGCTCAGCTGCCCTTTCCTCTGTATCCTTGGGCAAATCTCAGCCTGACTCTGATCCTGGTCTGGGGAAATGGAATAATATACTCATGCACAAGGGGAGGGGAGAACTGAATTAGCAGCCTTTGGGAATGGTAGTCAAAGTCATAAGCCATGGGAAATTTTTCACGGCAATCTGTGTCGCTGGCTGGAGCTCACAGAGTAAGGCGCAGGCCCTGACATGCACATGGCTCAGGTTAGAGCCCTGGCACCAAAAGGGAAGCTCTATGGAAGCAGAGGGAGAGCTACTTTAGTGGCATTTCCATGTGTGTGTGTGTGTGTGTGTGTGTGTGTGTGTGTGAGAGAGAGAGAGAGAGAGAGAGAGAGAGAGAGAGAGAGAGAGAACGCTCTGTCTGCCTGCTGTCTCTCTGTCTCATGTTTGCCCCATAGCTGTGTGTATGCCCCTGCTTGGTGGCACACAGGCGTTCCTTTCACGTGTCACCTCCCCACATGTTCCCTTCCCTGGATACCTGAAGGATGGATCAACTGGAGGACAGTTCACTTCAGTTAAAAGGGCTGCTTTCTGTCTCGGTTAACAATGAAGCTTTCAAACTCAGCTTTCCAGAAATGTCAGAAGTAAATGATAGCTCAGCAAGCCCTGGTGGTGATCCCCTTCCATCTGTCTCTGAGGGAAGCCCTGCTCAGGAGGAGTCAGGGAGATGGGTTTCAGCCCCCTTAGCAGCATCCACAAAGAACTCAGTAATTAACATGTATTCCAGCAGCCTTGAGCTTAGCAGAGGCACTGTGGCTAATTGCTAGCTCGCGCCTATCTCAGAGATGGTTTTGACTCTGAATATTCCAGAAAGCACTGCCTTCCAGCAGGAAAGGGGTCCGTTCTACATCCTGGTCATCCTAGGTGCCCGGTGAGCAATGAGTCACACACATGCCACTCAAGAAAGAGGGAGGGGGTCTGCCCACATCAATGGCAGGGCCTTGGGGCCTAGGCAAGGTGTCAGTCAACTAAGACTGTGGCCACTGGGCTGGAAAGAGGGAGTGAGGGGGCAGAAGGAGCCCTCAGCAGAAGCTGCTGGCACATGGGAGGCAGGAGGGGCAGACGCCTCTGACCAGCAGGAAGTCTATCATTAGGAGGCTCACTACTGTTTATTAAACATTTGGGAAGTGCCAGCCCCATGCTAGCTATGGTCAGGGTCCAAGTCACAGAGTCACAGTGCCAGGCCTGCTCAGAAGCCTTCTCCTCTTACAGGCAGAGGCATCGTGCTGATGCTTCTGTTCTTGACAGACACAGAGAAGCAGAGAGAGTAGAAAGGATGAAAGAGACCACAGCATCTAGGCTTCTTCCAATGCAGTGGAGGCTGGGCTTGAACCTGGGTGGTACACACGGCAAAGTAGCATACTAGGCAGGTGAGCTATTTTGATGGCCAGGGGCTACTGCCGCTTAGGCAGACTCTAAAACCCAGAATCCCATCTTGTGAGAGCCCTCTCTTCTACACCAGGGACTCAGACACTGCATGGGAAAGCTGGTCACATGGGGCCTTCTCATCCTTGGTTTGAACCAAGGCCACCTACAAACATACACACACACACACTCACACAGACACACACACACACTCACACAGACACACACACATACACACTCACACAGACACACACACACACAGACACACACATGCACAGACACACACACACTCACACAGACATACACACACGTAACACACTCACACAGACACACACTCACACACACACACACACACTCACACACACAC
Source organism: Erinaceus europaeus (assembly GCF_950295315.1). Classification (NCBI taxonomy): domain Eukaryota; kingdom Metazoa; phylum Chordata; class Mammalia; order Eulipotyphla; family Erinaceidae; genus Erinaceus; species Erinaceus europaeus. The sequence continues at coordinate 74,427,709 of NC_080179.1, read as the reverse complement.
ACACTCACACAGACACATACACACACATACTCACACAGACACACACAGACACACACACATACACAGACACACACTCACACAGACACACACACACTCACACACACTCACACACACACTCACACAGACACACACACACACTCACACAGACACACACTCACACAGACACACACACTCACTCACACACACACACACTCACTCACACAGACACACACACACTCACACACACACACTCACACAGACACACACACACTCACACACACACTCACACAGACACACACACTCACACACACACTCACACACACACTCACACAGACACACACAGACACACACATACTCACACAGACACACACACACATACACAGACACAGACACACACACTCACACAGACACACACACACATACACACACGTAACACACTCACACAGACACACACTCACTCACACAGACACACACACACTCACTCACACAGATACACACACACAGACACACACTCACACACACACACTCACACAGACACACACATACATACATGTAACACGCTCACACAGGCACATACACACACACTCACACACTCACACACACACACTCACACACACACACACTCACACACACACACACACACATAACACACACACACACACACATGCCAGAAGCATTGCCAATTATCCAGGCAGGCCTTGGGCAGCAGCGAAAAAATCCTTCAACAGTTGAGGTGTCCATAAGCAATGCCCTTTCAGCCAGACCTCTGCTGGGGGCAGGGTTTGGGAAACAAAGATGGGAAATGACAAACCCTGGCCATTAGGGGAGGTTCTGAGGGACAGGGGAAAGGAAGGAAGAAAGAAAGAAAGAAAGAAAGAAAGAAAGAAAGAAAGAAAGAAAGAAAGAAAGAAAGAAAGAAAGAAAGAAGGAAGGAAGGAAGAAAGAAAGGAATAAAGGAGGGAGGGAGGGAGGAGGGGGGAGGGAGGGGGAGAGAGAGAGAGAGAGAGAGAGAGAGAGAGAGAGAGAAAGGAAGGAAGGAAGGAAGAAAGAAAGAATTCACCTGGGAGTCGGGCTGTAGCGCAGCAGGTTAAGCGCACGTGGCGCAAAGCGCAGGGACCGGCGTCAGGATCCCGGTTCGAGCCCCCGGCTCCCCACCTGCAGGGGAGTCGCTTCCCAGGCGGTGAAGCAGGTCTGCAGGTGTCTGTCTTTCTCTCCTCCTCTCTGTCTTCCCCTCCTCTCTCCGTTTCTCTCTGTCCTAGCCAACGACGACGACATCAATAATAACAACAATCACTACAATAAAATAACTAGGGCAACAAAAGGAAATAAATACATATTTAAAAAAATGAATTATATTAAAAAACTCACCAATTTACAACGATGACTTCTTAAGTTTCTCATTTTAACCCACTGCGCCACCACCCAGCCCTCTGCCCAAATTTCTAATTTTGTTACCCCACAGAGGGAGACCCTATATGGACATCAAAGATCCAGACTGGCCCGTTGACTCAAGTTAAAATCACCCCTCCCCCACCACTGTGACTACTTATGTAACTCATTTAGCCACTAGTGGGTACAGGCACGCCTGATCAGGAGTGAGGGGAAAGGTCTCAAAACTTAAGAAGCGGAGTCGGGCGGTAGCGCAGCGGGTTAAGCGCAGGTGGCGCAAAGCGCAAGGACCGGCATAAGGATCCCGGTTCGAACCCCGGCTCCCCACCTGCAGGGGAGTCGCTTCCCAGGCGGTGAAGCAGGTCTGCAGGTGTCTGTCTGTCTCTCCCCCTCTCTGTCTGCCCCTCCTCTCTCCATTTCTCTCTGTCCTATCCAACAGCGACGACAACAACAATAATAACTACCACAATAAAACAACAAGGGCAACAAAAGGGAATAAATAAATTAAATAAAATATTTTTAAAAATTAAAAAAAAAAAAACTTAAGAAGCTCAGTGGCACATACACCCCTCCCCCACCTGCACCCACCCTGTTACCCTCAGAGACTAGAATAACAGCAGGAAGGTCCTATACTGACATCAAAGAGATTAACCAGCCTGGTGACACAGGATAAAATCCCCCCTGCCCCACCAAGATGTAGAAACAAGGAAATCAGACACCTTAGACACAGCACCTCTTGCTGGCACAACAGCAAAGGAGTCAAAAGCCTTAAATGAATCCATAGATGAGAAAAAGATAACAGATATATTTGGAACATTTCACCCCCCCCCCAAAAAAAAGAGTATACATTCTTTTCAAGTGCACATGAGATTTCTCAAGGATTGCCCATGTGCTGGGACACAAAGATAGCCCTTAATAAATACATGAATATTGAAAGCATAAAAAGTGTCTTTCTGGGAGTTTCCAGAGGCATGGCTATAAAGTAGCAGCAGCTGCATTTCACTCTCCCTGTCAACTAGGAAAAGCAATGAAAAAAAAAAAGATAAAGGAGCCAGCCAACGGTTCACATGGTTGAGTGCAAGGACCCAGGTTCAAGTCCCCGGTCCCCACCTGCAGGGGGAAAGCTTCACGAGTGTTGAAGCAGGACTGCAGGTGTCTCTCTCTCTCCCTCTCCCTCTCTGACTCCCCCTTCCCTCTTTATTTCTGGCTGTCTCTAGCCAATAAGTAAATAAAGATAATAAACCCTCTTGTGGGCCTCTACATGACCTTGCCCTCAAAGCAGAACAACAGTGGTAAAAACTGCCCCACTCTCTGAAGGGAGTTTGGGTCAACATACCTCTGCCACTAGAGGTCCTGAAATGAGAGCAGCCTCGAATGTTCCCAGCTGTGACCATGGACTGTGAGCTCAGACTGACAGGGACTCACAGGTCACACAGAGACTTTGTGCTAAATAGGAATAAACATGCACCCTAGGTCAGATGGATGGAGTTTACAGTTAATAGTATTTATATACTCCCCCATATTTGGGAGGTTCTCTCTCCCCTGACCCAGCTTTCTAGTCCTATTTCCAACTCTGACACCATCTTCCCAGACAATACTCTTAGTCCACCTGCATGTCAGCTGTTGGGCGCAGGCAAACATTAGTAAAGTCATGGGCCCCTAAAATAGACTTCCTAGCGTCTTCCAATATGAAGGTCCCAAACCTCATCTGCTTTGCTCTTACCTTTGGGCTCCTGATTATTAAATAATTTGTTCTGCTTTATATCTTAATGCCTTTTCAGCCACCAAGTTACAGACGCTACCATGACACCAACCTGACTTCTATGGGAAGATGATGTCACCAGTGTGTCCTGGAACCTCCCCTCTACAGAGCCCTGCCCCACTAGGAAAGACAGAAACAGGCTGGGGGTGTGGATCCACCAGTCAACACCCATGTCCAGTGGGGAAGCAATTACAGAAGCCAGAACTCCCACCTTCTGCTAACCATAAAGACCTTTGGTCCATACTCCCAGAAGGGTAAAGAATAGGGAAACTTCCAGGGCCTAGTGGTGGTGCACCTAGTTGAGCCTACATGCTACAGTGCATAGGGACCTGGGTTCAAGCCCCCAGTCCCCCACCTGAAGCGGCAAAGCTTTCCAAGTGGTTAAGCATTGTTGCAGGTGTCTCTGTTTGTCTCTCTCCCCTTCTAACTCCCCCTTCACTTCTGATTTCTGGCTGTCTTTATCCAAAAAACATAAACCAATTTACAAAAAATAAGAATAGGGAAACTTCCAGTGGAAGGGAGGAGATATATAGAACTCTGGTGGTGGGAATTGTACAGAGCTGTACCCCTCTTATCCACGATCTTGTCAATCATTACTAAATCACTAATAAAATTAAAAAATATAAAATAAACCTGTTAAAGGGAAGAGGAGTGAGGACAGCATCTGTCCCCTATTCTAAAGATTTGTCATGCATTTTTCTCAACAAAGAACTGAGGAGAGACCATGATTTTCAGTCACTTTGAACTTTATTGAAAATAAAACATGTTAGGGCATGAGAGGGAGAGAGAAACAGAGAAAAAGAAAGAGAAAGAGAGAAAGAGCATCCTGTTGGTCACATGGTAAGACCAGAAGGAAGAGAAAGAGCAAGCTTCAGCCTTTTAAAC
>NC_080179.1:74388260-74423494 GCF_950295315.1 Erinaceus europaeus | reverse complement strand
TGTGTGTGAGTGTGTGTAGTGTGTGTATGTGTGGTGTGTATGTCTGTGTGTGTGGTGTGTGTGTGGTGTGTGTGTATGTGTGTGGTGTGTGTGTATGTGTGTGGTGTGTGAGTGTGTGTAGTGTGTGTGTATGTGTGTCGTGTGTGTGTGTATGTATGGTGTGTGTGTGTGGTGTTTGTGTGTATGTGTGGTGTGTGTGTGTCTGTGGTGTATGTATGTGTGTGGTGTGTGTGTGTGAGTGTGTGTGGTGTATGTATGTGTGTGGTGTGTGTGTGGGGTGTGTGTGTGTGTGGTGTGTGTGTGTGTGTGTGGTGTGTGTGTGTGAGTGTGTGTGTGTGAGTGTATGTGAGTGTGTGTGTATGTGGTGTGTGTGTGGTGTGGTGTGTATGTGTGTGTGGTGTGTGTATGTGTGTGGTGTGTGTGTGTGTGGTGTGTGGTATGTGAGTGTGTGTGTGTGTGAGTGAGTGTGTGTGTGTGTGAGTGTGTGTGTGTGAGTGTATGTGTGTGTGGTGTGTGTGTGTGGTGTGGTGTGGTGTGTATGTGTGTGTGGTGTGTGTATGTGTGTGTGTGTGTGTGTGTGTGTGTGTGTGTGTGTGTGTGTGTGTGTGTTGTCCTGCCCCCTACTCATGCCCCAGGAAGAATGAAACTTGCAGGTTTCACTTGGGAGCATGGGGTGGGATGGGGGTGTGGAGATGAAGGAAGGGAAAGGGGGAGGGAGAGGTTATGGAGGGGAGCAGGGAGGGGAGGCCAGGACTGTGTGAATGCAGTGCAGAAGTGAGTAACTGGGATTTGTCTAATCCTCTCATTCAGAGGCCGGACTGGGAATGAAAGCAAGGCAAGCAACAAAGCAGACTGCCCACTGGGCAAGCAGCCCCAGAGCCCCAGGATGATTAATGGTGCCACCAGGCCTCAGAGGCAGCTCCAGTTTCCCTGCAAACCAAGGGGGAAATCTGAAAACATAGCTGAAGCCCAAGCCCTGAGAGCCAGTGTAAGCTGATGACTGTCTGCTGGGTCAGAGGAGGAAGCAAAGTAAGCTGCCCCTGCTCAGTTTAGACTGAAGGCTCTGAGTCCCTGAGGGGGGATTCCCCACCACAGTCCGGAAGTAACTGAAAGAAAGAAGAAAAGGAAATGGCTTGTGTGTTGCTCACCTGGCAGGTGCTATAGACATGTCCTGATATTCTCTGCCTGGTCACGGCTCTGGTTTATGACCTTCACCAGAACCACAGTGGCATGTGTTCATGAAGAATCACATGTGCTATTACAACGCAAGTTAAGGGCCAGCAGGAGGCTCCACCAACAGAGAACACACTTATCATGCTCAAGAACCCGGGTCAGAGCCCAGGACCACCACATGGGACCACCTTCAGAATAGAAGCTTCAGGAAAGGTAGAGCAGTGTGTCTCTTCTTCTCACTCTACCTACCTATCCCTCTTTATCCCTCACCCTCTATCTCACACAGCAGAGCCATTCAGGCTCTGAACACCAGTGATAGTCCTACCAGAAAAGAAAAAGAAATGCAAGTTTGTCCTTTTAATGGTTTGATAACTAGATTTCAATCTACTGACTTCCTTTGTATTCCTATGGATTTTTAAAATTTTTTATTTATAAAAAGGAAACATTGACAAAACCATAGGATAAGAGGGAGACAACTCCATAAAACTCCACTCCCACCACCAGAACTCTATATCCCATCCCCTCCCCTGATAGCTTTCCTATTCTTTAACCCTCCAGAAGTATGGAACCAAAGTCATTGTAGGATGCAGAAGGTGGAAGGTCTGGCTTCTGTAATTGCTTCCCTGCTGAACATGGGCATTGACAGGTCGATCCATACTCCCAGTCTGTCTCTCTCTTTCCTTAGTGGGGAATGGCTCTGGGGAAGCGGAGCTCCAGGACACACTGGTGGGGTTGTCTGTCCAGGGAAGTCTGGTTGGCATCATGCTGGCATCTGGGACCTGGAGGCTGAAAAGAGAGTTAACATACAAAGCCAAACAAATATTGACCATGGGCCTTTCTGAGAACAAGACCACAGTCTTCCCCAAACTATTAGTGGATGACTAACAACCACTTTTAGGCCTCCTAGGCTCTTTCTCACGTTAGAAGAGATGTAACCAGGGAGGAGGGGCTACAGAGTAGCAGCAGCTGTGTTTCTCTCCTCTCCTCCCCTCTTCCTGCTCAATTAGGAATATCAAAGGAGATCACCTGGGACCGAAACAAGACAAGATTAGAACTACTTTGGGAACCCACCAAATCGCCAGTGAGTGCGAACATGTGTGGCTCATGAACAGAGAGGCACCTAAGGAGATATTCCTGGGGTTAAAGCCCATATCTGCTCCTGAGTGGCTGGTAACTGTCCCACGGTTTGCCAGTTGAGGTGCCACCTCCAGCCTCTTTAACCAACAAAATGATTGCTGAGGGGAGGAGAGGACTCCCCTAAGGCTTACCAAATGCAATAGTGAGTCTCCATTGCTACTGCCCCTCAGAGGCTGGAACAGCAGCCAGGAGGCCCCATGCTGACGTTGGGGGGCAGAGAACTGGCTGGGAAACTCAGGGGGAAGATCTACAACCCAGTGGGCTAGAGGTGGGGCTTATAGTGGGAGGCTTTCCACATTTGAATTGGAAGACACAGTGAATAACTGCCACAGAACCCACAGAGTATAAACAGGATTTGTTTGGAAACTCACAGGTCCAAGTAGTGGTTCTGGCTGTTGGCAGAGTGGATGAATTGAGCTGGGATTTTGGATCCTTGGGACACGGGAATCACTTTGAATAACCACTGTGCTATCTCTCCTCCACCTTGATTTATTCTTTTGCTCAGGAGTGAGCTACAGAAAACAACAGAGGGAAGAGAGAATAGAATAAATGAGGCAGAAAATAGAATTAGCAAGATCAAGGATGAATTAAAGAAAACTAAGAAAGAAGTAAGATCTCAAAAAGAGATTAAGAGATGCTGAAAACAACAACAGAGACATGTGGGATGGCTTCAAAAGAAATAATATACACATTATTGGCCTACCAGAGGAAGAAAGAGAAGGAAGGGTAGAAAGCATTCTACAGGACATAATAGCTGAGAACTTCTCTAGTCTAGACAACATAAAAGACATAAAGGTTCAAGAAGACCAGAGGGTTCCAAACAGAATTAACCCAGACTTAAAGACACCATGACACATCATATTTAGAAAGAAAAGGAATAAGGATAAAGGATTCTGAAGGTTGCAAGAGGAAAACAAAGAGTCATTTACAGAGGAAAATCCATAATATTAGCAGCAAATTTCTCCACACAAATACTAAAGGCCAGAAGAGAATGGCAAGATATCTATCGAGCACTCAGTGAAAAAGGCTTTCAACCAAGAATACTATTATCCTGCTGGACTGTCATTAAGACTAGATGGAGGAAAAAAAAAAAAAAAAACCTCAGACAAGCATTAGTTGAAAGAGTCAACTATCACCAAGCCTGCCCTAAAAAACGTTTGAAAGAGTTCAGTGACAGTGAAGACACAAGCTATCAAAATACTTGGGACACAGCTAAGGCAGTACTGAGAGGGAAATTCATAGCCATACAAGCACACACTAGAAAACAAGAAAAAGCTCTAATAAATAACCTGATTGTAGATCCTAATGACTTAGAAGAAGAATGACGGAACCCTAAAGCAACCAGAAAGACAGAAATCACTAATGTTAAGACAGAAATAAATAACAACGAAATAAGAAAACCATACAAAAAAAGATCAACAAAAGTAAATGTTAGTTCTTCAAAAGAGTAGTCAAAATCAACAAACCTTTAGCCAGAATCAAAAACCAAAAAAGGGAGAAGACCCAAATAAATCAGATTGTAAATGAAAGAGGAGATATCACAACAGACACCACAGACATTCAAACTATCATGCAAGATTTGTATGAACACCTATATGTCATCAAGCTTGAGAACACAGAAGTAATATACGAGTTCCTAGATACCTACAAACTTCCAAAATTAAATAGAGGAACTAGAAAATATCAACAGGTCAATCATAGCCAAAAAAAAATTGAAACGGTTATCAAAAACCTTCCCAAGAATAAAAGTCCTAGACAAGATTCTACAAATGAATCTACAAAAGTTTCAAGGAAGAACTAACACCTCTACTTTTAAAACTCTTCCAAAAGATTGAAGACACAGAAATACACCTTTACAGCTTCTATGAAGCTAACATCACTCTGATACCAAAAGCAGACAGGGATACAAGAAAAAAGAAACCTACAGACCAATATTTCTGATGAACATAGATGCTGAAATATTGAACAAAATTCTAGCCAAGCAGATACAACATTACATTAAAAAGATTGTTCATCATGACCAAGTGGGGTTTATCCCAGGGATGCAAGATGGTTTAATATATGTAAATCAATTAACGTGATCCATCGCATCAATAAATGCCCAGCCAGTCTATCTTGGCGTTACTCTCAATCGCACCCTGTCATTTCACGAACATCTCATAAAAACTGCAGCAAAGGTGGGCGCAAGGAATAACATCATTGCAAGACTGGCCAGCTCCTCATGGGGTGCAAGTGCTTCCACATTACGATCATCATCTCTGGCATTATGCTATTCCACTGCAGAATACTGTGCCCCAGTATGGTTCCATAGCCCCCATGTCCACTTGGTCGACTCCAAATTATATTCCTCCATGAGGATCATTTCTGGAACCATCTGTTCCACCCCGGTTCCATGGCTGCCAGTTCTTAGCAACATCGCCCCGCCAGATATTCGTCGGGATGCGGCATCATCTAAGTTCATTTCCCACGTCTACGCTCGACCGGACCTGCCAATATACGCGGTTATCTTCGCCCACCCTGTCCAACGCTTGACATCTCGTCATCCAATCTGGTCTTCTACGCCTACACTGAACTTCTCTGTTCCAGACTCTTGGAAACAGAGTTGGCAGTCAGCTGAGGTAAAGAACAAACACCTCATCACAGACCCCTGCAAGCGTCAACCCGGCTTTGACCTAGCACGTTATGATAGGGCCCTCCTCAATCGCTATCGAACAGGCCATGGCCCGTGCACCGCTATGTTCCATCGCTGGGGAGCCAGAGACGACCCGAACTGCCCCTGCGGCTCCAGACAGACTATGACCCACACAGTCAACGACTGCCACCTCTCCAGATTCAAAGGAGGTCTCGAAACTTTACATCAGGCTCAACCTGATGCTGTTGACTGGCTACGGAAGAAGGGCAAACACTAGAAGAAGAAGAATAAATGCAAGACCAAAAACCACATGGATATCCCAATAGATGAAGAGAAAGCCTTTGACAAAATCCAATATCTCTTTATGATCAAAACTCTACAAAAAATGGGAATAGAGGAAAAAATCCTCAAGATAGTGGAGTCTATGTATAGCAAACCTATAGCTAACATCATACTCAATGGTGAAAAACTGGAAGCATTTCCCTTCAGATTAGGTACTAGAAAGGGCTGCCCACTGTCATGGTTACTATTCAACATAATGTTGGAAATTCTTGCCATAGCAATCAGGCAGGAGAAAGGAATTAATGGGATACAGATTAGAAGAGAAGAAATCAAACTCTTCCTATTTGCAGATGACATCATAGAGTTCTGCCAATATTTTCCTCTAAGTATCTGAGAGTTTCTGGTCTAACATCCAAGTCCTTGATCCACTTGGAATTTACTTTTGTGTTTGGTGAAATATGGTGGTTCAGTTTCATTCTTCTGCATGTTTCAACCTAATTTTTCCAACCTCATTTGTTGAAGAGATCCTCCTTTCTCCATTTAATAGTCAGATACTTAGAGGAAAATACTGGCAGAACTCTTTTCTGTCTAAATTTTAAAGACATCTTCAATGAAAAGAATCCAAACAAAGAAGACTAAGGCAAGAAGAATAAACCAATGGGACCACATCAAATTAAAAAGCTTCTGCACAGAAAAAGAAACCACTACCCAAACCAAGAGACCCCCTCATAGAATGGGAGAAGATCTTTTCATGCCATACATCAGACAAGAGGCTAACTACCAAAATATAGAGAGAGCTTGCCAAACTGAACAAGAAAACAAATGACCCCATCCAAAAAGGGGGATAGGACAGAATATTCATCACAGAAGAGGTCTGAAAGACCAAAAAACATATGAAAAAATGCTCCAAGTCATTGACTGAAATGTAAATAAAGACAACAGCGAGATACCACTTCACTCCCGTGAGAATGTCATATATCGGAAAAGGCAGCAGCAACAAATGCTGGAGAGGTGGTGGGGACAAAGGAACCCTCCTACAAATGCTGGAGAGGTGGTGGGGACAAAGGAACCCTGGTGGGAATGTCAATTGGTCCAACCTCTGTGGAGAACAGTCTGGAGAACTCTCAGAAGGCTAGAAATGGACCTACCCTATGACCCTGCAATTCCTCTCTGTGCATATATTCTAAGGAACCCATCACACCCATTCAAAAAGACTTGTTGTTTTTTCATTGTTGTTGTTGTTTTGTTATTGTTATTGATATCGTCATTGTTAGATAGGACAGAGAGAATTGGAGAGAGGAGGGGAAGACAGAGGGGGAGAAAGAATGATAGACACCTGCAGATCTGCTTCACCAGTTGTGAAGCGACTCCCCTGCAGGTGGGGAGTTGGGGCCTCAAAACAGGATCCTATGCCAGCCCTTGTGCTTTGTGCCATGTGCACTTAACCCACTGCACTACCGCCTGACTCCTTAATTAGGCATTTTTATAGTTCTAATGCGTAGCTCTTAATAATTAGAGAAGCAGATCAGGAGAAAAACAGTATTACAAGCACATATCCTAAGTAATAGTGTCCTCAACATGAAGGCAATTTTTCTTTCATTTTGATAGAGTAAGAGACAAAGAGGGAGAGTGAGGAACAGAGTGGAGAGACACCTTCAGCACTGCTTCACCACTCACGAAGATGCCTTTCTGCAGGTGGCGATAGGGGGCTTGAACCCTGGTCCTCATAAACGGTAAACTGAGTTGTACCAGGTGTGCCACCACCTGGCCTGAGTCTCTGTGTTTGTGTATCATCACTTGTAATTGATAAATTGATTTAACCCTGCTTGTTCTCCTCTGTAATTAGCTCACCAGGCCCTGCTGATGTTGGACAGTCTCAAAACTTGGACTGGTTTTCAAGTAATGCACACATCTGCATATGTCTGGCCTTATGCAAATGCAACACCTGGGGTCTGTGTGTCCTTTTACTGTCTCTAGTAGTTAGGATTCCACAGGCCCTCTTTGCATATTCAGTCCTAGGGCAGAAAGTGTTCTTCAACCAAACTGATGAGTACAGCGGGCCCCCAGGCCAGTCCACGTGATCACAACCCCTTCTGTTTCCTAGCCCCTCCAGGGAGCTCCTCTGCCTCCCCACCACCAGGACTCTCAGCATCCCCCATTGTCAGGTTGCATTGAGGGGGGAGAGAACTCTACCGGAGCCAACCTGAGCTGCTGCTTACTCAGCGACGCGGGAGAGGAACCAGGAACTCGTGCTGAGCAGGAACGCAATGCAATTTCTTTATTGATCAGAGAAAATGCATTTATATCTTATGAAATGGAAGTGGCAGGTGGGAAAAGGAAATAGATAGGAGAGGGGCTGGAGAGAAAAAAAGAGCAGGAAGGTGGCAAGCTTCCATAGCAGCTGCTGTGAAGGTTCTAACCAGTGGGGATTAAACCAATACCCTGCAAGCAGAGCAGGTCTCAGGCAAAACAATGATTATGTAAATAGACCACAGCGCCAAGCAATGCAGCATAGAGCAGGGGGAAGCTGGCGTAATGCACAACACCCCATTCCCAGAGCTGGAGACCCCTAGGTTTGGAGGGGGGCCCAGTGACCTGAGCATCTTTTAAGATTCCTAGTTCATGGGCCAGAGCAGGAGCTGGTCTTAATCTCTCTGTGATTTCTGTGCCTCACACCAGGTCTAGAGATGAAAGTGAGTGATAGGGGTGTTTGGGGAAGAATGGAGCTGCAGAAGAGACCAGTGTGTGCACAAGAGGGCTTATGGGTACAAGAAGGAGCAAGTCAGTGAGAGAGTGAGAGGTCACATAAGAACAAGTGTGAAGTCATCCACCCGTATTTTTCTGTCAGTTTCTAGAAGGAATCCCAGAAGTTCTGCCGAAGGGACTCTGGACACATCCTTTGAGGTCCTACCTGTCCCCTAACCAACCTAGCTCTGCATTTCGGTGCCACTTCCTTCCTTTCCTGCAACTCAGCAACAGCAGACGCTTCCTGTGACAGGTTACCTTGAGCCCTCCTGTGTGGCATAGGGCGGCCATCTCACTCAGACAGGAGTGACACATCCCCAAGGCTGTCTCTCCAGGACCGGTGTCCTGTCTCCTTCTCCACCCCAGGTGGACTCACTCTATCAGGAGTCCTCAGAGTCTTGGCTTTTGCTATTTGCAGGTAATATCCTCTAACATGAAACCAGAACACTCCACTCAGCACCTGGCCCCAGCCCCCTTCAGTAGCCAGCTCTATACCATCAGTCCACAAGGAGATGCCAGCCCCGCTGACTTCTTGACTTTTTGTAATGGAAAGAGACCTGTGATTAATTAAAATTAGAGATTCAGGATGCCAGCAGGTGGCTTACACAGCAGAGCATACACAATTCCATTATGATGGCCCAGGCTTGAGCCCTGGATCACTACAAGAAAGTACTTACAGAGCAGGAAGTTTCATGAGCAGTAGAGCAGAGATGTAGTGTCTCTCCTCTCTTTCTCTCTCTCCCCCCTCTTTCTCCCTGTGTCTCTCATGCACTGTCTAGCAGGAAAGAATTATTCCCAGAGACAATAGAGTCATGCAGGCACTAAGGCCCAGAGATGACTCGGGTGATCAAAACACATCGTTGTTTTTCAAAAATCAAACATGTGGACCCTAACTGTTCCACTGTATTGAACTTCTCTTTCACTATTTAAAAAGAAGGAAAGGAAGAATGAAAGAAAGAAAGAAAGAAAGAAAGAAAGAAAGAAAGAAAGAAAGAAAGAAAGAAAAATGGGGGGAAATGGTGGCTGGAGAAGTGGAGATAATCTTTTGCCTGAGACTCTGAGGTCCCATGATCAACTTCCAGCTCCACCATAATCCAGAGCTAACCAATGCTCTGGTACAAGAAAGAAAGAAAGCAAGGAAGAAAGAAAGAAAGAAAGAGAAAGAGAGAGAAAGGGAGAGAGAGAGAAAGGGAGAGAGAGAGAAGGGAGAAAGAAAGAGAAAGGGAGAGAGAGACAAAGAAAGAAAGAGAGAAAAATGGAAGGAAGGAAGGAAGGAAGGAAGGAAGGAAGTTAGAAGGAAGGAAGGAAGGAAGGGAGGGAGGAAGGAAGGAAGGAAGGAAGGAAGGGAGGGAGGGAGGAAGGAAGGGCAAAAAGGCTGCTAGGAACAGTGGAGTCATGTAGGCTCTGAGCCCCATGATTACCATAGTAACCAAAGTAAATAAGTAAATAAATAAGTAGATAAAAATCAGTGGTTATGTTCCCAGCACAAAAACCATGGAACTAGGAGAAATGGAAGCTTGGCTGAAATTAGGAGAAGCAGCCTGTTTCCAGGCACTGAGGTGAGCTCAGTGTGTGAGTCCTGGAGCCTGGGCCCTCAGGCCCCTCTGAGAAACGTGCTCCCCTCCCTGGAGGCTGCAAAAGCCAGGGTTCCCTTGGGCCCCAGCAGGCTGAGAAGTGCCCCTGGGCTGGGAAGTGTCTGCAGCCCAGGGACAGGAGGAGCAGACCCACTGGCTGACACAGTCTCCCCTGAGCCTCTCCCCATGCCATCCACCCTCTTCTGTCTGCCTTTGGGGTGTCCTCATTTCCTCCTAGTCCCCTTTCTTGTTTTTCACTCTCTTCTCCTCCTGCTTAATGTCTTAAAATAGAAGACGTTGGAGAAATAAATCACAGGCAGATGACAGTGTCAATCCCCACCCCCACCCCAAGCTCAAAATGCAGAAATTCACTGAAAGCTGGAGAGGGAGAGAGCCTGTGCAAAGCTTTCCCTCCCAGCACCATAAAGAAGCTTCCGGAACCTGCGGAGGCTGCAGTGGCTCTGCTGCTTGACCTTAAAAACAAACAAACAAACAAAAACAAAAATCTGCTTATTCTTCCTCTGCAGGAACAGGCTGCATAGTCCCCATCCTCTCCCTCCCACCAACTCCAGTGGGGCCTGTGAGCCTTTTCCCAGTAGACTCCAGGGAGGAGAAAGACAGCCAAGAATTCTTCAATTCTTTCCTGTGGGTGGCCAGGTGGTATCGCACTTGACTGAGCACATGTTTCCATGTACAGGGACCCGGGTTCAAGCCCTCGGTCCCGACCTACAGGGGAAGAAACTCCTGAGTGGTGAAGCATTTCTATAGGAGTCTTACTCCCCTCCACTCTATCTCCTTCCCTCAGTTTCTCTCTGTCCTATTAAACATAAGAGCAAAAACAAAATTCCTTCCAAACCTTCTTCTTTTCCTGCTCACTAATGTTGGACCGTGTGTGTGTGTGTGTGTGTGTGTGTGTGTGTGTGTGTGTGTGTGTGTGTGTGTGTGTGTGTGCTGTTTGATTTTTTTTAAGGGGAGGAGAGTCACCACCCAAAATATGCAGCGGGTATCCGTGCATGCATGCATTCTTTTTAATTAATTAATTAATTAATTAATTTATTCCCTTTTGTTGCCCTTGTTGTTTTATTGTTGTGGTTATTATTATTGTTGTTGTTGTTATCTGATGTCGTCATTGTTGGATAGGACAGAGAGAAATGGAGAGAGGAGGGGAAGACAGAGAGGGGGAGAGAAAGACAGACACCTGCAGACCTGCTTCACCGCCTGTGAAGCGACTCCCTTGCAGGTGAGGAGCCGGGGGCTCGAACCACGATCTTTACACCAGTGCTTGCACTTGGCACCAGCTGCTCTTAACCCGCTGCGCTGCCTGACTCCCGCATGCAGGCATGCATCTGTATTTACACAATCTCACAGGGTTTGGGGCAGGGGGGGTATCCAGTATCCATGCTCAGCATGCTCAGCAGCACACATTCTCCTGGGGAGAAGCAGAGGCCAAATAAATAAATTGTAAGTATGGAGGGTGGCACACTGAGAGGTTAGGCTCGCAGCTTTGAGGTCTTCAGTTCAGTCCCTGGCATTCCATGTACCAGAGTGATGCTCTGGTTCTCTCTCATACATACGTACATACGTACATACATACATACATACATACATACCCCCCAGCCCCCACCTGCAAAAGAAAAACTTCGTGAGTAGTGGAAGAGTGAAGGGGTTTCCCCCTCCCTATCTATCTTTTAAAATAACAGCCCTCAGGAATGGGGTTGCCATATATGCACCAAGTCTCAGAGATGGTCCTGCTGTGGGAATCACAGAGACATAGAGAGAAAGAGAGAGAGGAGAAAGATTATCTTTTTGTGGTAAGGAATTGGATTTTTATAAATAAATATAGACTCTTTTAAATTGTTTTATTGATTTAATTATGATCAACAAGTTCATTGGGTAATATAGACCCTTTTAATGGTGGATAAGACTCACCCAGTGAGAAACAAGTCTCCCTCTTCTGCCTGTTTCCCTCCTTACTGAAGCACAGTAGATAATTCTCTGGTGCCCTAGAAAATGTCAAAGTTGAGGGGGTAGGGTGGTAGCACAGTGGGTTAAGCACACATGACGAAAAGCACAAGGGCAGACCTAAGGATCCCGGTTCGAGCCCTGGCTCCCCACTTGCAGGGGTGTTGCTTCACCGGATGTGAAGCAGGTCTGCAGGTGTCTGTCTTTCCCTCCCCCTCTCTGTCTTCCCCTCCTCTCTCCATTTCTCTCTGTCCTATCCAACAACGATGACATCAATAATAATAACCACAACAAAGGTAAAACAAGGGCAACAAAAGGGGGGGAAGCCTCCAGGAGCAGAGAATTTGTGGTGCAGGCACTGAGCCCCAGCAATAACCTGAGGCAAAAAAAGAAAATGTCAAAGTGGAGTGGGGGTAGATAGCATAATGGCTATGCAAATAGACCCTCATGCCTGAGGCTCGGAAGTTGCAGGTTCAGTCCCTCATACCACTAGACACCAGAGCTGAATTTAGGACTTTGGAGCCTCAGGCATGAGAGTCTATTTGCATAACCAGTGCTCTGGTAAAAAAAAATGTTAAAGGCCAGGTCTCTGATTCTAATGGCCAGCCTGGGAGTTCCGGAGGGGCCTCTAAGCTCCTCAGTGGGAGGGAGCCAGCAGGCCTCTGTCAGCACCTCTGGCTGCTGGGCCAAGGCCTTTCTCCCTTCTGTCTCTGGGCAGCAGTTCACTGGGCTTGAGAGAGAGCAGCACCCAGCCACTCTCCGGCATGTACCTCTCTCGCGTGCTAACACCCGCATAAGCACACGCATCATCTCAAAGGCCCACCGCCTGTGTTTCCGTGTGCACTGCCCTCCACAAATAAAGGTCCAAGAAACATGACTGGACTTTATCTCTGCTTCTCAGAGTTCAAGTCTCTTTACACTGACTCTACCCTACACAGCTCGGAAGACCTTGACCGGCAAAGACAGATGCGATGAGAGATCCCCAGTGAGAAGACCTGCCCAGCACCAGCTGTGTACAAACATCCCTGTCATTGGCAAGCAGCCAGGACTCTGAGGAGGGCGTGCGTGTGCTGTCAGTTTGCTGACACTTGCTGGCCTTTGATCATCTTGGCCCCAGCTAATTAATCCTCACTTCGGTGTCCTTCACTATGAAATGGGACACATGGACAATGAATAGCCCATAAGGATATCGTTTTTTTGTTTTTTGAGAAAGTAGTCAGGATGATGACAGGATGATGGTGATATGGTAATGGGAGTAATGATATCAATACACTAATTGTGATGGTGGTGATGGTGATGGTGGTGGTGGTAACAGGCTGATTGTACTGGGTGATGGAGATGATGGTGGTTCTGCTGGTGGTGATGGTTTTGATGGTGATGGTGGTATAGCTGTGAAGATGATGGTGGTGGTGACGGAGATGACAGCAGTGATCCTAGCAGTGCTGATGATGTGGTGACTGTGATGGTGATGGTGGTGACAGCATGACTGTGTTGGTGGTGGTGATGGTGGTGACAGTCTGTATCCGTGGTGATGAAGATGAAGGTTTCCGTGGTGATGGCAATGATGGCTGTGACAGTGGTGACGGTGGTGATGAGGGAGGTGGTGGTGCTGAGGACTGTGATGGTGATATGATAGTGATGATGGCTGTAGGTCAGATTGTTTTTGTTTCACAAAGTCCGGAGACGCTAAGACGTTTTCTCCAGCTTACAGAGCTGGTAAAAGAAGGAGGCTCTGGCTGCTTCCACAGTAATGCCTGCTCTTTCCGACAGCCTCTTCCCGATGTTCATTTTGTCTCTCCACTCGTTCCCCAGGTCCATTATTCCTTCTGCAACTTGGCACAAGTCCTCCCCTGTCCATCACGCCTTCACCCACTCTCCCTCTTTGTGAACATCTTTGCATCTGACCTTCTCCACGCATCCCCGGAATAATCAGCCACTGTCAGGAGGAGCATTGGAATGTGACTAGTGGGCCTCCCTGTATCCTGAACATCTGGTCCCTTTGCACCCGGAGGAGTTAATGAAATATGTAGAGACTAGGTGCTACAAATGAGGGTTCAGGGGCTCCACCGCCCTGCGCTTTCGATTTCCTCACTGCAGTTTAGTTCTCCAGCATCAATTTCTGCGTGTGATAAATGTTTAAGCACTGCACTGCCAGGCTTGTTGCATGGGAATGCTCCAGGGGCCGCCCAGAAGGACCCCTCACCCAGAAGGGCTCAGCTAAATCCTCTCTGCTGTCCTCTGTCTCCCCACATTGCTCTGGGGCTCAGTTCTCTGCTTATTCTCTGAGTCCACTCCACTCCAGGAGCTTCCGGTTGCCCAGGATTGGGGCCACTGCTTCTTCCTTGGTTTCTGCGTCTCCAGCTGCCGTCTATACTCTTCCCTTACGTCCCATCCAAATCTGAATCCATCCCTACCCAACTTGGGCCCTGGAGAAGGACCCTTCTCCTTCTCTCTGAAAGATGAAGCCCAAACCCTTTTTATTTAGTATTTTATTTTACCAGAGCATGGCTCAGCTCTGGTTTATGGGGGTGTGGGGGGTTGAACTTTGGAGCTTTGGAGGCTCAGGTACGACCGTCTCTTTGAATCACCATTATGCTATCTAACCCTGCAAACTCAAATTCTTCACATCTGATATGAAGGCCTGTGGGACACTTTCCTCCTCACAACTTTATTTTACCCTCGTTCAGTGATCAGGGGGTTTGAGTGTGCACACACACACACGCACACACACACACACACACACATTGCACATAGGGACCCTGCCCACTGTATCTCTGAGGAGGCTGGCTCATGCTTCATGCCCTGTCTCTCCAGAGCATCCCAGAAGCTGGGCACCTTCCTTCATTCCATTCTGCCTCCCACACTGACTGTGGGCTTATCCCAGCACCAGGGCCCATCAGGAAGGGGCTGCTAGGGCCAAAAGAGCAGGCTCAAAGTGCCTACTCACAAAACTGGGGGGGGGGGGGCAGTGAGTTCTGGTTGGGAGCCCAGTCCCCAGCGACCCTTCTTTCCTTCCACCAGCGGCTCAGGGCTCGTGCTGACCTGGGCCTGCCAGCTCTCTGGGCCTTCTCAAACATGCCTGCGGTGTTCTGATGTTGCCAAGATAATCTCAGGGGCCACAGGGCTCTAAGAAGTAGAGCTTGCCGCAGAGGGGCGTTTGGTGGGGTAGCAAGGGAGTGTGGGCCCCTGTGTCCCCTGTGTCAGGTCTCTGGGCCCCACAGGCCACCAGCCAAGAACCTCTCATCTCACCTGTCACAGGGAGATGGGAATCTGGGGACTTCTGCTGACACCTGAGAGAGCTTATTCTCTCCTCTCTGAAAGTCCTGTCTGGGGTGGGGGCATGTAGGACCGTTGGGAGCTGCCTCTGGGTGCTGGGGACGATGTGCTGTGTATGCCTGGAGCCACCACAGCCCCCATATGGGATATGACTAAGACAAGCGCCGGCCCAAGTCCCTCCAGGACCAGGCTTACCCACTCACCTCTCTGTGCCTTCCAAAACATCAACTGGACAGGTGGGCTCTGGCCAGATGCTCTTTCTTTCAAAGCCCCCTCATCATCATCATCCATGTTGTGCTACATTAGATGATGCAGGGTGGGCTGGGGTTGGGGAGAGGCAGGCGACAGCCAACCCCACCCCTTGGGCTAAGGCCTAGCACAAGAAGACCTGGGTTCTGCCTAGTGGAATCATCCAAAGGATGAGGAGGACAGTCACAGCACAGACAGGCAAAGGGAGTGCCGAGTTCCCCGAAGTCCATCTTAGCAGAACCTTATCACCACTGAAAATGCCACAAGAGCACCAGCCTTCTGCACACTTGTACAATCAGCTTAACGTTCTGCAGCTACAGCTGAGAGGCTGGAAGGTTCTGGAAGTTCCCTGCATGCAGAGGAGGGACAAGGAGACTGGTATCTGTATCTGACAGGAAAGGAGCAAGCCAGTGTAGCAGCTGTCATGGGGGGGGGGGGGACAGGGGGTGCAGAAGACAGAGGGGAGCTGGCCCAGGGCAGAGTCCGGCTCTCTCCCCCAGCAGCTGGCCCTGGGATGCGTTGCTGAGTGGTGGGGAGGGGTGGGGCGTGACAGAGCAGAAGGCAGTAATGGTCACAGAGCCAGTGATATTTCTGAGCTCCTGATCAGAAGAAGGATGTGGCCACACCCGGCAACAGGCATCTGGCCTCAAAACTTGTACATCTCTGTGTTCTGACCAATTCACCAGAGGAGCAGAAGCCATGGGCTATCAAGACGTAGATGAGGACAAGGCAAGGTCAGCGCAAACTGTCCTTAGGGTTGGAGTTTCCCTGGAGACCTCGAACCCAGGTCCGTGGCTTCCTGTCCTACCTCAGCAGCTTTTCTTCACTCCTAGAGCTTTCCACGAACACTTAGCCCCTCAGACAGGCCAAGTGTGGCTGTGGTGTATCCTCCCACTGTCAGGCTCTCAAAACAGTTGTTGTGAACTTGTGCTCTTTTTAAACCTTTGCCATCACTTAGATGAAACATGGAAAAGAGAGAGAAATGCAAGGGGCTGGGTGACAGCTAAGTGCACAGAGTATGACGAAGCACAAGGACTGGCAAGAGGATCGCAGGTCCAGTCCCCAGGTCAAGCCCCTGGGTCCCCACCTGCAAGAGATTGAACTCGGGACCTCACACTTGACAGTCTAATTACTATTATTATGATTATGATTATGATTGAAAGAAATCTAGAGGGGAGAGAGAGGTTGAGAGGGAAAGAGACAGAGGGACACCTGCAGCCCTGATTCACCACTTTTGAAGCTTTCCCCCTGCAGGTGGCCAGGGGCTTGAACCTGGGTCCTTGTGCACTGTAGTGTGTAGGTGCGCTTAACCCCCTGGATCCCAGAGAGTCCAACTCTTTAGCCACTGGGCCATCTCCCAGGCAGAAGAACTTATGTTTTTGAAAAATACTAGAGAATGTCCCCTTGCTGTTCTGAGTTGCTGTGATGAACAGTCACTGGAGAGGGAGAGGGAGGCAGGTGAGGTTCCAGCTCCAAGGTGGACAAGTGTAGAGGACAGACAGCAGGGCTTGCAGGAGTAGTCATCAGCAAAATCTCTTGGGTTTGGGACTGGCCCTGGGCTGGGCATGTACACACACTCTCTCCCCGGTCCCTCCAGGGAGCCTAACCAGAGCCCTGGGCTTCCCCGTTGCTTCTCTGCCCTTCTCAGGTGTTGGTTCCTTGTCTCTGGTCACCTCTCACTGCTTGGCCTGCTGCCCTGAATCTAGATCATCTTCCTCCCTCTATATTACCACACAGGCCAAGGTCACTATGTCCCTTAGAGATGACACAGCCCAGGACCAGGCAGAGGCTGGAGAGTGACCTGTCACAGCAGAGCCCAGGCAATGCCTGATCTGACTGGGTAGGTGGGTGGCCTCTTCCACTGCACACATGTCTTCCAAAGCTGCGAACACACTTGAAGAGGACAAAGCAGATGGCCACCCCTGAATAGACTGACCAGTCTTTGCTTTCCTGTTAGAACTTCCAAACAAGCTCTCGAGACAACACCAGGATCCTGGAAAGAGGGTCTCTAAGCGCCCCTTGGAAGCACCCCCATGCCCAAAGCTGCATCGTTCACAATAGCCAGAGTGAAAGCGGCCGAATGCCCAGCAACAGATGGCTGGTGGAAGAAGCCATGGGCTGTGGGCTCCATGAAAAAGTGCTGTCAGAAAATACACTCTCACATCCTTGGGGAGAAAATGGATGGAATCGGAGGTGACTATGCTTAGAGAAATAAGAAAAGACGTGAAAGGCAACTCCTGGATGGTTTTAGTCAGCTGTGGAATCTAGGGAACTGATAACATGAACTCTCAAAAAGAAAAAAAAAGAAAGAAAAAGAAGCAGGCAAAATTTTTTAGGTTTTGTGAGAACTATAGTCATCTATGGGAGGTGGGAGGATTGGAATATGGAACATGGAACTTTGGTAGTGGGTTGAGTGTGGTTCTCTCTCTCTCTCTCTCTCTCTATATATATATATATAGTATGCATGTATTCTTACAATCTTAAACCCACTATTAATCAAGAATAAAAATATAAACAAACAGGAGTCAGGTGGTGGCGCAGCGGGTTAAGCGCACGTGGAGCAAAGTACAAGGACCGGCATAAGGATCCCGGTTCGAGCCCCCGGCTCCCCACCTGCAGGGGAGTCGCTTCACAAGCAGTGAAGCAGGTCTGCAGGTGTCTGTCTTTCTCTCCCCCTCTCTGTCTTCCCCTCCTCTCTCCCATTTCTCTCTGTCCTATCCAACAATGATGACATCATCATCAACAACAACAACTACAACAACAATAATAAAAAAAGAAAAACAAGGGCAATAAAAGGGAAAATAAATAAAAAATAAAATAAAATTACATATATATACAATCCAGCTCAGCCAGACCAGCCCACATACCCGTTCCTGCAGCCAGCTCCCCAGGCCTCTGCTAGTCCTTACTTTTCCCTCCAGCAGGGAGTCAGCTTTCTCCATCTCTGGAGTTCTTTGCTGCTCTGAGTTCTGGTTCCATAAGTGTGCTGCTGACTTGGAAGGACCACTGTGGAAAATCATTCCTTCAGGCCGTGCAGTGGCGTACCAAGTTAAGCACACATAGTACAAAGCACAAGGATCTGAGCTATTATCCTAGTTCGAGCCCCTGGCTCACCACCTGCCCCTGCCGGGGCCGGGGGGAGGGGGTGTCACTTAACAAGTGGTGAAGCAGGTTTGCCGGTGTCTGTTTCTCTCTCTATCTTCCCCCTCCTCTCTAATTTTCTCTCTGTCCTATCTGTCGGGCTGAGCTTCACAGACGGGAGACAGACGACCAGGGACTCATGGTTGAGCTGTACGCAGTATCTCTTTATTCATGCAGGACGCAGCGCAATCTGTACCAAGCTAGACTAAACTAACAACTAACTAAAACGAACAATGTTGTCTTTATATATACTTCCCAAGTAGGGTGTGAACAGGATGTGACACAGAGAGGGTGGAGAGAAAAGTGACTGGTGAAAATCAGGGTGTGACAAGGAGAGGATCAGGGTGTGACAAGGAGAGGGGGTGGAGCAGGTGAGAATTCTACCACTAAACCACCAATGCCCTGGAGGGAAGGTGGTGCTTTATGTAAATGTAAAAGTGATTTATGTAAATAGACGGCAGTGGTTATGTAAATAGAATGCAGTGGGTATGTAAATAGAATGCAGTGTTAAGCAGGGGGGATTTAAACCAAATGAAACAGAAGGGGTTTTTAAAAGCAGAATTCGAAGATACCAACACCTATCAAAAAAAAAAAAAGATAGATAGAAAGAAAGAAGGAAGGAAAGAAAGAAAGAGAAAGAAATAAAGAAAGAAACAAAGAAAGAAAGGGCCACAGGAGCAGTGGAAGCAGAAAGAAAAAAAGAAATAAGGAAAGGAAGGAAGAAGGACAGAAGGAAGGAAGGGAAGAAGGGAGGGAGGGAAGGAGGAAGGGAGGAATAAAGGAAGGGAGGGAAGGAGGGAGGAAGGAAGGAAGGGAGGGAGGGAAGGAGGAAGGGAGGAATAAAGGGAGGGAGGGAAGGAGGGAGGGAGGAATAAAGGAAGGGAGGGAAGGAGGGAGGAAGGAAGGAAGGGAGGGAGGGAGGTAGGGAGAGAGAAAATGATTCCCTGAAGCAGAGCAGTTTCAAATGACAAAGTACAACTTCAAAATCCCAAGCAAGAGACCATGAGTCTTCCCACCCCACAAAGAGATGTCAGCATAGTTCAGAAATCACCTTGAATCTATACTGTCTATGGCTTAGTCCTCTAAAAGAAATTCGGAAAAATGTGGGTGGGGAATGGGTGGGTTCTAATGAGGACAGGCAGAATAAGAACTGTTAATACATACTCAATATTCCAGGACTCACCTATGTCATCTAGTGCTTACAATATAAGAATTAGAAGAAAAAAAAAAAAAAGGAAAGTTGGGCTGGCATGGCTGGATTCAGAAAAGCCAAATCTATCCTATTCAAAACTAAATGCAGTTTTCAATCCCTCTTTCAGCATCCCTAAATCCCATACCTTAGTTGCTCTCAATGTGAGTGGTTCAGTTTAAGCACTTCGTAAAGAAGACATTCACGAAAGCCATCGTTCTTATTCATCGTTCTTATTACTTGTTGGATTTTGTTATGAGTCGTTGAAAAATTAACTGCACTAAAAGCAAAAGAAAATTCTGTGTCTCAATAGAGGAATCACAAGCTGGCTTTTAAGCACCAAAAGATGGATAAAAGGCTTAGAAGATGAAAGCGTATTTCTGGAGGGACAAGCTGAAGAAGGCGTAAGTTTGAACTTCTCCACCAGCTCCACCAGCCGTATCTGGGCTTGAGTAGCATGCTTGCTTCAAACTGGGCCTCCATACATATAGAGTAGGGACTTTCGTGCAGGTCCAAGAGGAGCTCACACAGACAGAAGTAAAGGAGCAACACAAACTGGCAAAATGAATGAATGAAGAAAAGATTTGCAAAGCACTTCAACCACAGCAAAGAAAAAGAATGATTCTTGGAAGGGGGGTGAGGTAAGCCTAAAAACTGTCCCATTTGTGGGATTCGGGCGGTAGCGCAGCAGGTTAAGCGCACGTGGTACAAAGCACAAGGACTGGCAAAGGATCCCGGTTCGAGCCCCCAGCTCCCCACCTGCGGGGGAGTCGCTTTACAGGCAGTGAAGCAGGTCTGCAGGTGTCTGTCTTTCTCTCCCCCTCTCTGTCTTCCCCCCCCCTCCATTTCTCTTTGTCCTGTCTAACAACGATGACATCAATAATAACAATAATAACTACAACAACAATAAAAAAACAAGGGCAACAAAAGGGAAAATAAATAAATATTAAAAAATAAAATAAGTAAATAAATAACTGTCCCGTTTGCCAACCTAGGAAACCTGTTTGCTCTTTGTTTTTTGTTCCTTAGATTCCACCTGTGATTAAGGTCATCCAGGATGTGTCCTTCTCCTCTGGCTTATCCCTCTTGACATGATTCTATCAAGATCCAGGGAATCTTTGACAGTTCCTCATGTCTCGCTTGGACTTTGGGGAAGGCAAGTTGTGTAAGGAGAGCTTAAGGAGAGCTTCCCACATTGATCTGCCCTGCAGATTCTGGGCACAGTACATAATCTGGAAAACAGTCTCTAGGATAGAGAGCAGGATGCCTGGACTCACTGTTTCCTGGGCTCCCCACCAAATGGGCTCTGGTGGAAGCTTCTGGGCAAGGAGTAGCAGGGAGAGAATGATAGACAAGCAGCACTTGATAGAGCAGCACTGGGCTGGAGCCAGGCGGCCTCCAATGCCACCAGCGTGGTCACTCTTACCCCAGCAAACACTGCTTCTTGACTCTCATCTGTTTTCATGGACTTGATCAATGACTCTATTAGTAGCCATACTGGTTCTTTTTATTAGACTTTATTTATTTACTTATTTATTATTGGACAGAGACAGAGAGAAATTGAGAGGGGAGGGGAAGATAGAGAGGGAAAGAGACAGAGAGACATCTGCAACCCAGCTTCACCACTCATGAAGCTTTCCCCCTGCAAGTGAGGACCAGGGGCTTGAACTCAGTCAGGTCCTTGTGCACTGTGATGTGTGCACTTAACGAGGTGTACCACCGCCTGGCCCCGCTTTACTGGTTCTTCATTAAATTTGGGAATTGAACTTACTGATTTGGCCAGGAATATGCTATTATTTTTCATATTTCTAAAGGGACAAGGCACAAGGATTCTAGTTCCAGCCCCCGGCTCCCCACCTGCAGGGGAGTCACTTCACAGGCGGTGAAGCAGGTCTGCAGGTGTCTGTCTTTCTCTCCCCCTCTCTGTCTGCCCCTCCTCTGTCCATTTCTCTCTGCCCTATCCAACAACGACGATATCAATGACAACAACAATAACTACAACAATAAAACAACAAGGGCAACAAAAAGGGAAAATAAATAAATGTATTTAAATTTTTTTAAATCTTTTGTTTAATTATTTTGGATAGAGACAAATGAAAGGCTGATACAGATGGGAAAGAAAGAGAGACGCCTGCAGTACTGTCTCGCCGCCAGTGAGGCTTCCTCCTGTATGCAGGGACTCGGCTTCAGCCTGGGTCTTCACACGCTGTAACATATGCACTCCACCCAGTGCACCACCACCCAGATATCCACTCATGCAATTTTTTTTTACTTATTTATAAAAAGGAAATACTGGAAAGACCATAGGATAAGAGGGGTACACTTCCACACAATGCCCACCAGAACTCTGTATCCCATCCCCTCCCCTGAGAGCTTCCCTATTCTTTATCCCTCTGGGAGCATGGACCCAGGGTCATTGTGGGATGCAGAAGGTGGAAGGTCTGGCTTCTGTAATTGCTTCCCCGCTGCACATGGGCGTTGACAGGTGGATCCATACTCCCAGCCTGCCTCTCTCTGTCCCTAGTAGGGTGGGGCTCTGAGGAAGCGGAGCTCCAGGACACATTGGTGGGGTTGTCTGTCCAGGGAAGTCTGGTTGGCATCATGGTAGCATTTGAAAACTGGTGGCTGAAAAGGCAGTTAATATATAAAGTCAAACAAACTGTTGATCAATCATGAACCTAAAGGCTGGAATAGTGCAGATGAAGAGTTGGGGGGGTCTCCGTTCTGTAGATAGCTAGTAGGTATATTTATTTATTTATAAAAAGGAAATATTGACAAAACCATGGGATAAGAGGGGTACAACTCCACACAATTCCCACCACCAGAACTCCCTACCCCCTACCCTCCCCTGATAGCTTTCTATTCTTTATCTCTCTGGGAGTATGGACCCAAGGCCATTGTGGGATGCAGAAGGTGGAAGGTCTGGCTTCTGTAATTGCTTCCCTGCTGAACATCATCGGTGTTGACAGGTCCATCCATACACCCAGACTGTCTCTCTCTTTCCCTAGTGGGGAAGGGCTCTGGGGAGTCTGGGGAAATCTGGTTGGCATTATGGTAGCATTTGGAACCTGGTGGCTGAAAAGAGAGTTAACATACAAAGCCAAACAAATTGTTGAACCATCATGAACCTAAAGGCTGGAATAGTGCAGATAAAAGAGTTGGGGGGGGGGGTCTCAATTCCCCACTACTAGCTAGTAGGCATATTTGTTTTATTTATTTATTTATAAAAAGGAAACATTGACAAAACCATAGGATAAGAGGGGTACAACTCCACACAGTTCCCATCACCAGAACTCTGTATCCCATCCCCTCCCTTGATAGTTTTCCTATTCTTTATCCCTCTGGGAGTATGGATCCAGGGTCGTTGTGGGTTGCAGAAGGTGGAAGGTCTGGCTTCTGTAATTGCTTCCCTGCTGAACATGGGTGTTGACAGGTGGATCCATACTCCCAGCCTGCCTCTCTCTTTCCCTAGTGGGGTGGGGCTCTGGGGAAGCAGAGCTCCAGGACACATTGGTGGGGTTGTCTGTCCAGGGAAGTCTCGTTGGCATCATGCTGGCATCTGGAACCTGGTAGCTGAAAAGAGAGTTAACATACAAAGCCAAACAACTTGTTGATCAATCATGATCTTAAAGGCTGGAATAGTGCAGATGAAGAGTTGAGGGGTCCTGCATTTTGTAGATGGCTAGTAGGCATATTTTAGTTATATTCCAAAGGGCCTGTGGCTATACTAGCTTTTTATTCCCCTGAGCCTGAAATCTGATATGCAGGTGGATCCAAGTTATTGTCTGGGGAGGTGATGTCATGGATGGCAGAAGGACCAGAAAGCTGGATCAGGGAAGAGAGTAGCTCCCAAATATGGGAAAGGGGCAGAAATTTTGTTGACTGTAAACCCCACCGATTTGCTGTGATCTGGGGCCCATATTCAGCTTAGGAGCCTATGTGACCTCTGCATCCCTGTAGATCTGAGCTCACATTCTGTGGTCATGAGTAGGAATGTTCAAAGCTTCCCCAATATCAGGACCCATCTTCCTCAGGTGGAGCATAGAGTATGTTGTCCAGCCACCCTTCAGAGGATGAAACTTTCTTTACCATTGTTGATCCAAGTTGAGGGCAAGGTCCTATGGGGGCCCACAAAGGTGTCTGTTTTGTTGTTCCTGATATAGGTAACAATGGAGAAAGGGATTTATTCAAGGTCTAGGACATTTTTACAAGCACATAAAACATTATTGTAAGTGACACTTGGACACCACTATAAAATGTACAAGGTCCAAAACCAGACTGAAAAGCTATGCACAAGCCAAAGACATCCATTGAACAGGTCTGAGGCAGTGACTCAGAAATAATGCAACTATACGACATTCTAACTCTTTAAGAAATTGAAATAAATTTAACTTTAAATAAATAAATTTAAATTTAAGTGAATAAATTTAAATAGATTGTGATTTCTGTTGACTGCTGTTAGATTCTATATGGTGGACATATGGGCACTTGTTACAGTCATAGCTTTCTGTGATTTTAAGATTTTTTTTTCTGTTTCAATGTACACATCACAAGAAAGTTTAAAAGGAAGAACATAAAATATTAATAGCTCTATCCTCTGGGTTATAATGTTATAGGCCATTTTTTTTCCTTGAGATTTTCTTGTACTTTCCTAATTTTACCTATTAGAATGTGTGACTTTTATAATCAGTAGAAAAATAGTCTCACCTTCCAATTTTCCAAGAGCTAGTCCATTTCACGCCTCTGGGCCTTTGCTCTAAAGCAGAACATATTACTGCAGCCAGACAGAGAGGGGAGTACAGACATGAATAATGTTGGTATTTGAAAGCAGATTTTCTTAAAAAAAAAAAAAAACTCAAAAGATAGGAAGCACATACTTTTGGGATTAAAAGATTCTAGTCACTTGTCTAGTCATATTTCACTGTTCAAATGCCTTTTTCAATTTTTAATAATATTTTCTTCTGTGTATTTTTAAAGAAACACTCCATCATATGCAGTCCTGAATATCTGAGATTCTCACCCACAAATTATGAACTCTGCTTTCTGAGCCAATTTCCCCAAACCCAAAGACTAATTATTCTGAAGCAGGAGCTTTGTATTATAATATTATATAAATTTCAGCGTGTGCATGTAGCACATTAAGGTCACTGCGAAAGTCCGGCTCACCCAGTTTCCTCACCTCCCTGCCTCCCCCCACTTCTAGTGGCCATTAATTGGGCTTATAGACTCAACTTTTATTTCTGTCTTACTTGGTTCATCACTTTGTTCTGATTCTTTGTGAACCACAAGAGTGAAGTCACAGGATGCTTATCTGTCTGTTATATTTCAGCCAGCATGCTGTCTGGGTCCTTCCATGCTGTGCCAACGGCAGGTTCCCTCCTTTCTGTAGCTGTGTAGTCTTCCACTGGGATAAACACCACATCTCCTCTATGCATTCATCTGTTGATAAAAACACTTGGATAGTTTTCAGCGCTTGACCACAGTAAATAGCACTGTGGGGAACACAGAAGTGCAGACATTTATGTCTGTCCTTTGTGTGGATTCTAAGGGAACATGGGGCAGGTGTCTTTCCAGGCCCATCTGTGATTTTCTGTACACAGCATGTTTCATTATGTTAGAATGAGGCCGCATGTTGGGGACTATATTGCTAGGCCCACCATTGGACCAACGGGGAAACTGAAAGGGAGAAAGATGAGGTCAAGGGCAAGGACAATTGACTGACAGTCTTAGCTGCTGCCCACTGCACTGCTGTGTGGATAGAGCCCAGCACACACACCCCCACCCCGCCAAATATGGGTGACAGTGTTTCAGTTTCACAGAGCAAGGGACTGTCGTTATCATTTCAAAAGCAAACTTGTGGGGCCTGGTGGTGACGCACCCGGCTGAGCTCACATATCACAGTGCACAAGGAGGAGGGGCTCCCAAGAGGTGAAGCCGTGTAGACCACTGTCTCCTCTCTCCTTCCTTCTCTGTCACTGTCATAAATGAATTAATCAATTAATACAAACTCGAGTTTCCCAGAAAAGTCAACGTAAGGGACAGATGAGTGGTGCACACGGTAAAGCGTACACATTACCATCTCAAGGGCCCAGGCTCAGGCCCCCAGACACCACCTGCAGGGGTGAACAGTGAAGCAGTACTGCAGGTGTCTCTCTTTCTCTCCCTCTTCCTCTCTCCACCCTTCAGTTTATCTCTATCCTATCAAATTAGAATAAATAGGTATTTTAAAAAGGCAACTATCATCACATGAGCCTGCATTTATCTGCATTTACTCCTGCTCTTGGTAGAAGTCTTGTGTCTTTGTGCATCCACGAGGTCCAGAGTAGATCATTTGGATTTCACTGTGCACACGTCAGCTCTCAGTGGCCTTTCCTTGATAAGAGTTTCCTTGACAGGTCGATCCATACTCCCAGCCTGACTAACGGAATTTTTTTAAAAAAATTTATTTATTTTTTCCCTTTTGTTGCCTTTTTTGTTGCTATTGATGTCATCGTTGTTGGATGGGACAGAGAGAAATGGAGAGAGGAGGGGAAGACGGAGAGGGGAAGAGAAAGACAGACACATGCAGACCTACTTCACCGCCTGTGAAGTGACTCCCCTGCAGGTGGGGAGGCGGGGGCTTGAACCGGGATCCTTATGCCGGTCCTTGCGCCATGTGCGCTTAACCCGCTGCGCTACCGCCCAGCTCCCATGACTAAGGGATGCATTAGATCGACCTTCCCGTGGTGCATCCCGTGAGTACCCATTCATTGGGGAAACTGACGATCCTTCCTAGCCGACTGAATCCACATGGATCCCAGTCCCTTTCAAAGCCAGCAACAAGCAGCGACTGACAGCTTTCAAGCTGTTGATTCTGCTCTTCGAGTCCTCCAACTTAATGTTGAGGGGTTGTCCTTTGCCAAACGCGTTTTTATTGGCCAATTGGCGATACAGCATCAGGCAGATGTCATTTGCCTACAAGAAACACATATAGCAGTCGATGAAGCTGCTCGATTCACCATCAGTGGATTCGATTTAATATGCTACAATCTCCATCCTAAACACGGCCGAGCCAAATCGTATCTTGTGGACATTTACCATACGGCCTCTTCGACCTTCTACGACTCCATTACTATTGGAACTATTCAGCTCATCAATGTATATAAGCCTCCCAGTGCCTCATGGGATAACGAGGTCCTGCCTAGCCCGAATCACCCAGCCGTTTACGTTGGAGACTTTAATAGTCATCACCAAGACTGGGGATATTCCTCCACTCGTGCTGATGGCTCTATCTTAGCCGACTGGGCTTCAGCGAATGACCTCTCCCTATTATACGATCCCAAACAACCAGGCTCTTTTCACAGTGCTAGATGGAATAAAGACTCGTCACCCGACCTGTGCTGGATTAGCAGAGTCAACAGCCAAGCCTTTCCCACTATGAGACAAGTTCTCAAGGACTTCCCGCACAGTCATCACCGCCCAGCTATCATCCACATTGGTCTCCAGCTCCCACTGATTCTGTGCTCGGAGAAACTAAGATGAAACGTTCGGAAAGCAAACTGGCGTCTGTTCACTGATCTTACCAACAAATCTATTCCTGCAATTCCAATTAACTCTATCCCCTCTGAAGATTCCTACAGGCGCTTCCGCCAAGCCATCTTCAAAGCAGCTTCCCAAGCTATTCCTCATGGGAGACGTGCTAACTATACGCCTTGCCTTGATGCTGAATGCGAGCCACTACTAAAGCAGTATGATGAGTCAGGCGACCCAGATGTGGCCGACCATCTCATTGCCTCCCTGGATGCAGCACGCCAAGCCCGCTGGCAACAACTCATGGAAAGTCTGAACTTCACCCACTCAAGTAGGAAGGTCTGGAAGCTTCTTCACAGACTGGGTGCTGGTAGCCAACACCCTCCCGTCTCCCATCCTCCCGTATCTCCAAACTCAGTGGCCAGTCACCTAACTCAAGTTGGACGTGCTAAGATCGACCCAGTCTGGAAAAGAGACATTTCCCATGAGTGGTCATCCCACTTCCGTTTATCTTGTCCATCTCCAAAACTCTCTCCCTTTACACTGTCTGAACTGGAAGATGCTTTGAAGAGGGTTAAACCAGGAACGGCTGCTGGCTATGATAACATCACCCCAGAACTCATTCTTAACTTGGGCCCCGCAGCAAAGAAGTGGCTCACTACATTCCTGTCCCACATCTTGGAATCTGAGTCTATGCCCAAAGTTTGGCGTTGTGCGAAGATTATAGCAGTTTTGAAACCAAAGAAAGATCCAACACTGGCCACCAGCTATAGACCAATTTCTCTCCTCTCTGTGTGTTACAAACTCCTTGAGAGGCTGCTTCTGTCATGAATTTCTCCTCTTATAGAGAAATTCCTATCACCCGCCCAAGCTGGTTTCCGCCCAGGAAGATCTACCTGTGAACAAGCCCTGGCCCTCTCAACTTACATTGAAAATGGATTCCAGAAGAATTTAAAGACGGGTGCTGTCTTTGTTGATCTCACAGCAGCCTATGACACGGTCTGGCACCGTGGTCTCCTGGTCAAGATCTCAAGATGCCTGCCTCCATGGGTGGCCAACACTATATCGTTTCTTCTCCAGAACAGAAGATTCCGGGTACATCTGGGTGACAAGTCTAGCAGATGGAGACTTGTCTCAAGTGGCCTCCCCCAGGGCTCTGTTCTGGCTCCTACGCTATTTAATATTTACATCAATGACCTCCCAGAAACTTCTTCAAGGAAGTTCATCTACGCCAATGACATCTGCTGTGCAACTCAGGCATCCAAGTTTGACATCCTCGAGGAAACACTCACGAAAGACATGTCTCTGATATCTGATTACTGTAAAAAATGGCGACTAATCCCTAGCACTGCAAAAATGGTATCATCTATTTTCCATCTACACCATGACTTGGCCTCGCGTGAGCTTAATGTGCAGCTTGATGATACGAGAATCCGGCATGAAGCCCAGCCAGTCTATCTTGGTGTTATTCTCGATCGCACTCTGTCATTTCACGAACATCTCATAAAAACTGCAGCAAAGGTGGGCGAGAGGAATAACATCATTGCAAGACTGGCCAGCTCCTCAAGGGGCGCGAGCGCTTCCACACTGCGATCATCATCTCTGGCATTATGCTATTCCACTGCAGAATACTGTGCCCCAGGATGGTTCCGTAGCCCCCATGTCCACTTGGTCGATTCCAAATTATATTCCTCCATGAGGATCATTTCTGGTAGCATCCGTTTCACCCCGGTTCCATGGCTGCCAGTTCTTAGTAACATCGCCCCGCCAGATATTCGTCAGGATGCGGCATCATCTAAGTTCATTTCCCAAGTCTACGCTCAACCGGACCAGCCAATATATGCAGATATCTTCGCCCACCCTGTCCAACGCTTGACGTCTCGTCACCCAATCTGGTCCCCTACGCCTACACTGAACTTCTCTGTTACAGTCTCTTGGAAACAGAGTTGGCAGTCAGCTGAGGTAAAGAACAAACACCTCATCACAGACCCCTGCAAGCGTCAACCCGGCTTTGACCTAGCACGTTATGATCGGGCCCTCCTCAATCGCTATCGAACAGGCCATGGCCGGTGCGCCGCTATGTTCCATCGCTGGGGAGCCAGAGACGACCCGAACTGCCCCTGCGGCTCCAGACAGACTATGACCCACATAGTCAATGACTGTCACCTCTCCAGATTCAAAGGAGGTCTCGAAACTTGACGTCAGGCTCAACCTGACGCTGTCGACTGGCTACGGAAGAAGGGCAAACGCTAGAAGAAGAAGTTACCGGAGCTTGATGCCTGCATGATGCCACCATTTCCAGCAGTCATTCCTTTTAATTGTTTCCTTCTTTTTGACAGAACTAGAGAGGGAGAGGGAGAAAGAGGAAGGGACTCACTTGTACCACTGCTCCATCGCTCCTGAAGCTTCCTCCCTGCAGGCGTGTGTGTGGTGGGGGACGGGAGGGAACTGGTAGCTCGAACCCATGTCCTTGTGCGTGGTGATGCATTGTTCCATCTGGGGAGCTAGCACCAAGCTCCAAGATGCTCATTCTTTCAGCTGTACTGAGACCTCTAGCTCTGTGGTGCACATGGCAGAACATACATGTCACCATCCATACAGATGAGGTTCAAGTCCCTGATCCCCATATGCAGGAGTGAAGCTTCGTGGGTGGTGGAGCAGTGCTGCAGGTATCTCTCTTTCTCTCTGCCACTCTAGTGCTCTCTATCAATTCACTTTATAACCATTTTCTCTAGGATGACTTACCTCTTCCTGCCTTTTAAAAATATTTATTTATTTATCTATCTTTTTATTTTAATGAGAAAAAGAGAATCCAGAGCACTGCTGAGCTCTGACTAATGGTGGTGCTGGGGATTGAATCTGGAACCTCAGAGCCACAAGCATGAAAGATATTTTGTAGAATCAATGTGCTGTCTCCTGCCTCTTTTTTTTTTTTTTAATGCAGGGGCTCCCACCTATGACAGGACACACAGGACTTTCTTTCCTCCTCCTCCCACATCCCCACTCTGTTCCACACTTCTGCTCCCATCCTGAGAAGAAGCACCTTGCCTTGGGTTGGAGGAGGACACTAGGTCAGCATTGCTGCTTTCAGAGCTCAGGGCTCCTCGATACCATGGGGTGGCTGATTGTCTGGGTAAGCAACCTGGCCCCCACCCAGCCTTCTGTCCAGCTGAGGAGGGAGTGCTGAGTATGCCTCCCCAGGCTCACAGCTGGAGGGAGAACCAAGAAAAGCAGGTGGCAAGCACTTCCCAGGGCAGAGGGCACCTCCCTAGAGCTTTACCTGGGGCCCTTCTCTGCCCAGGGGCAGGTGGGTGGGCGAATGGCAGAACAGAGTCTTTGGAGTCTGATCTGTGCTGATCCAGGTCAAAGCCAGGGGGAACCTCTCTCTGGGTTGAGCCAGTTTTCTCCTGAAGAAAGAGAAACTGTGACCAACCCCTCAGTGAGATCATAGGCCAAAAGCCAACCCAGGCAGATCTGCTGTCTCAGCTCCCCATGACCAACATCCCAGCACTCACCATCAACCCTTAGCACCCCTACAGGGAATCACAGAGGATGCAGTGTGTACCCAGCACTGAACCTGAGGCTTCAGGGTGAAGGAGTTCCAATAAAAAGCAGGACAAGGTGAGACTGGGGCTGGGTGTGGCACATGCAGCAAAGCAAAGGACTCTGGGGACTAGAGAGAGCATTGGGGTCCTGGTGAATGATGGTGGAAAACGTCCTAAGTGGGGGCCATGCAGTGGCGCACCTGGTTAAGCGCACACACTACAGTGCACAAAGACCCAGGTTCAGGCCCCCGGTCCCCACCTACAAGAGGAAAACTTCAAAAGTGGTGAAGCAGGGCTGCACAAGCATCTCTGTCTCTCTTCCTCTCTATCTCCCCTTCCCATCTCTAATAATAAATAAATAAGTAAATAAACAATGTTAAAAAAAGGAAAGGAAAGCTCAGCTTCATGGGGTGGGAGTGGGAAACAGTCTTTTGGTGGTGGGAATGGTGTTTAAAAAAAAAGGTCCTAAGTTGGAGATAGAAGTGTTTTGCAGACAGTTAGCAAAAGGGCAGCTGAGAAATCTCACCCATAAATCAACTATACTATAAGCCATTAATCTCTCCTGGTGAGCCTGGTAGAACACACCTGTGATAATGCACAGGGGCCCAGGTACAAGCCCTTGATCTCCACCTGCAGAGGGAAAGCTTCACAAGAAGTCTGTCCCAGCTGGGAGTATGGACCGACCAGTCAACGCCCATGTTCAGCGGAGAAGCAATGACAGAAGCCAGACCTTCCACCTTCTGCATCCCACAATGACCCTGGGTCCATGCTCCCAGAGGGATAAAGAATAGGAAAGCTGTCAGGGGAGGGGATGGGATACGGAGTTCTGGTGGTGGGAACCGTGCTGAGTTGTACCCTCTTATCCTATGGTTTTGTCAATGTTTCCTTTTTATAAATAAAAAATAAAAAAGAATAAAAATCTCAAAAAAAAAGTCTGTTCTTCCCCTCTCAGTTTCTCTGTGTCCTATAAAAAGAAAGGAAGAAATTAAGCAAGAAATTAAGAGACAAAGAAAGAAACACAGAAAGGAAGAAAGAAAGAAAGAAATGAAGGGAGGAAGGGAGGAAGGGAGAAATAAAGAAAGGGATCCAATAGGAAGTGGATTCATCATGTGGGCACTAAGGCCAGAGATAATTCTAGTGGCACTAAAAATAAATAAATAAATAAGAACCAGGGCAAGGCAGGAAGAATTTCCCACAGTGGAACAAATAGGATGTCTTGATTGCAATGTATAAACTCAAATGAAAAGAAATAACACAGTAGAAATGGAAAATATGAAACTGCAGTAATAGTTAAAAAAAAAAAAAAAAAGCCTAGCTGAATAAGATAGATGATCCACCGAGGGTGTTAGAGACAGAGCAACCCTGATAGTTCATGTTAAAGAAAAATCTTATCCAGAAGTGAGAAAAAAAATGAAAGTCTCTAAATGTGATGAAGCTGTCACGGAATTTGTCAGTGTCTGCAGTTTTGAAAAGTATCCAAATATAAGGAGGGTGGATGGCTGGAAAGAAAGACCGTGGGGGAAGTAGTGAAAAGGCAAGTCTAAGAAATGTGGACAAGAGGCCTGGAGGTAGCGCTCCCTGCACAGAATACACAGCACCATGCACAAGCATCCAGGTTTGAGCCCTTCCCACCACCCAGACGCCTCTCTGCTCCCCTGGTCACCACATGGAAACATCTGCATGGAGTAGTGGAGCAGTGCTATGCTTTCTCTCTTCTCTCCTTCTCTCTGTGTCTCTCTCCTTCTGTATCTTTCACCTTTTGTCTGGAGAGAGAGAGAGAGAGAGAAAGGAAGACTGAATTCTTGCTCTGATTGAAAGCTGTTGATTTGAGGAGGTGGGATTATTTGAAGCAGATACCACATGTGCTTATTTTAGGGGACATATTTCACCTGGGTTGTTCCTGAGTTGGAAGTGATGGGGGGGGGGGGGAGAGACCACTGAGAGCAGTGGAATTCTGCAGGCATGTATCTCCAGCAAAATCCTGGAAGCCAAAAAAAAAAAAAAATGCTATGAAATTTTAGTTTTGAATAGAAGGAGGCATGTAGTAAACTTCTGTCATCTTGTCTATACAATGCTGACAAGATGGAGATTTTTGCAGGAAAGGGGCATCTTATGGAAGCCAAAGGATAGCATCTTCAATAGGATATACAAAATTGTTAATGTTCTGTCATTGATTGCTAGATTGCCAGGAAGCACACTTTTCCTGCTGGCTGAGTTTTCTCTCCTTATTTTAACAAAAATCGAGCAGACTGGCAAGTGTTAGAGTGATAAGGCCTTAGACTCTCAAGCATGAGGTCCTCAGTTCAAGCCCAGCATCAAGCCCAGCACTGCACATGCCAGAGTGATGTTCTGGAAACAGCCATGCCTTCAGCCCAGATCTGTGGCCCCAGCCACTGATCACTGCAGCAGAGACCTGTGAAAATAGGTCATTTGGGAACTTGGAGAAGCTCCATCAAACTCACAGTCTCCCCAGCTATGAACTTACACATGTTCTGTTAGTTTGTTAGTTCCTTTTCTGTGTGTACTTCTGTTTGCTGTGGTTGTTTTTGTTGTTGTTGTTGTTTTTCTAACAGTTCTATCTCTGCCTCCCTTCTTGCTTTTTAAGGATTTGAGACATTCACTCTATTTTCCCCTAACATCTTGAATAGTACTTTATAAGAGTATATGTTAGTAGGAATATAGATTAACACTGTTTCTGCCACCAAAGATCTGTGTTCCCACTCCCACCCCCTAAAGTGGACCTGAAAATCCACCCTCCTCCAACAGTCTTTTAATTTGGGGAAATACACCAAACCCAGTTCAAGTCCTGCTCTGTGTCTCCCTTTCTGTTCTTATTTCTCAACTTCTTTCATTGAGTGAGATCATCCCATATTCATCCTTCTCTTTCTGGCTTATCTCACTTAACATGATTCCTTCAAGCTCCATCCAAGCTGAGGTGAAGAAAGTGAATTCACCATTTTTAATAGCTGAATAGTATTCCATTATGTGTATCTCTACCACTACTTTCTCAGCCACTCATCCATTGTTGGACACCTAGGTAGCTTCCAGATTTCGGCTATTACCAGTTGTGCTGCTATGAACACAAGTGTACACAAATCTTTTTGGGTGGGTGTGTTTGGTTCCTTATGATATATCCCCAAGAGGGGAATTGCCATATTTCCTTTCTTAATCTATCACGTGTGAAAATAATTAATTAATATAAAAAATAAAAGGACATAAATTATGGTGAGGTCTTGTATGATACAGTAAACCCTAACAGTGGGATTTTCTAAGTGAACCCAGTTACTAAATAATTTGGTGATAGCTATAACAATCTACTGCCTTCTTAAACCCTTAGACAGCGAACCTTCTTCTTTCTCTATAAAGCCCATATTTCTCCCAATCTTGAAACCTCTAGTGCTGAGCTCACTGCCCTGTATGCTTCTCTCAGTTCATACCAACTGACATTGCATCTGCTGATCCTTCAGCATGCTTCACTTCGGACCATGTCCAGCGACGTCAGGCATGGAATGGCAACCCTTCAGCTTCAATACGCTGGTGAGAACTTTCCTAGCACATAGGACTCCTTAATTCCACTTTGGGGGGTGCACTTCTTAACAAAAATTCAAAACCTAGTTGTAGACTAGGGCCCATAAGATAGGGCTTATGGTCACATGTGTCCACAAGTTGGGGGGAAACATAGACCTTAAAGCAAAAGTAGACAATAGTCAAAGTGAGTCAATAAATGAAGCAAGCAAGTAGAAAGACCTAAAAATATACCATAAAGTACCTAATGAAACAGTTTCTACTTAGACCTAGACACCTTCCTCACCTACTTCCTGTTACATTTCCCTCAATCACCCCAAAGCTAACCTAGTCAGACAAAGTAAGGATTACAAAAGCTGAATAAGGGCAAGAGACTGGCATACTTTAATGATGACTTTTTAGTCACTATCAGGCCAACCCATCATCTGGGGCCCTAGTTGGGGAGCCCTGGGATTCCCACACAAATATTATGGGCCTAGACCTCTAACAGATCCCTCTCTCCACTATCACTGGTCATCTCCATCAGGAACAACATACTGGACCCCTCTGTGGGCCCCTATTGGACCTCGCACTCAGTGTGGATCAACAATGGTAGGGACTGTTCTATTCTCTGAAGGGAGATTGGACAATATACTCTACCTACTACCCAAGGAAGATGGGACCTGAAATTAGTGCAGCCTGGAATGTTCCTAGCCGTGACCACAGAATGTGAGCTCAGATCTATAGGGATGCAGAGGTTATGTAGGCCCCTGTGCTGAATATGGGCCCTAGATAGAAGCGATGGGGTTTACAGTCAACAATATTTATTTGCTTTTCCCATATCTGGGAGCTACTCCTGATCCAGCTTTCTAGCCCTTTTCCCAGCCATGCCATCATTTCCCCAGACAATAAGCTGGGCCCACCTGCATATTAGGTGCCAGGCTCAGGCAAAAACTAGTGAAGTCATGGAACCCTAGGAATGTACCTAAAATAGACCCACTAGCTTTTCCAAAATGGAGACCCCAAATCTTCATCTGCAATATTCTTGCCTTTAGGTTTATGTTTAGTCAACAATTTGTTCTGTTTTATATCTTAACTCTTTTTCAGCCACCAGGTTCCAGATGCTACCATGATGCCAACCGGACTTCCCTGGGCAGATGACCCCACCAATGTATCCTGGAACCCTGCTTCTCCAGAGCCCCACCCCACTAGGGACTGAAAGAGACAGGCTGAGAGTATAGATCGACCTGTCAACACCCATTTTCAGTGGAAAAGCAATTACAGAAGCCAGACCTTCCACCTCCTGCACCCCACAA